>NC_079159.1:116975755-117285555 GCF_947563725.1 Argiope bruennichi
GGTGTCAATCTATTCAAAAAGCTTAATGCTAAGAATATTAATGATATCTGCGCGTGTGCGTGAACTTGTCTCTTGAAATTTCGATTAAATATAGAAATATTTTGAGATTAAATTTTATTTTTGACTCATATGATTTTGAATAATTCATAGTAACTGTAGGAAGAATGGAGAAAAATGGCTAAAATAAATTTAAAAAATAAAGCATATAAAACTATTTGCAAAGTTTCGGGAATCGAAATGGAGTCCTGCAAAAAGGAGTGTAACACCCTGCCGATCTTGCCACCAAGAATCGTACGCAGAGAGCGCCGGAACGGCCTAAGATTCTCATCACGGCTATCCACTAAACGTTTTAAATACGGTGTCAATCTGGTCAAACAGCACAATGCTAAGAATATTAATGATATCTGCGCATGTGCGTGAACTTGACTCCTAAAATTTCGATTAAATATAGAAATATTTTGAGGTTAAATTTTATTTTTGAGACATATGATTTGGAATAATTCATAGTAAGTGTAGGTATAATGGAGAAAAATAGCTAAAATAAATTTAAAAAATAAAGTATATAAAACTATTTTTAAAGTTTCGGGAATCGAACTGAAGACCTGTAAAAAACATTGCCGCAACCTGCCGGTCTTGCCACCAAGCCTCGTACCCTGAGAGCGCCGGAAGGGCCTAAGATTCTCATCACGGCTATCCACTAAAAGTTTTAAATACGGTGTCAATCTGGTCAAAAAGCACAATGCTAAGAATATTAATGATATCTGCGCATGTGCGTGAACTTACGCAGTAATTGCGTGAACTTGCGCAGGACTTGCGCAGTAATGGGTAAAATTTCGATTAAATATAGAAATATTTTGAGATTAAATTTTATTTTTGAGTCATATGATTTGGAATAATTCATAGTAACTGTAGGAAGAATGGAGAAAAATAGCTAAAATAAATTTAAAAAATAAAGCATATAAAACTATTTGCAAAGTTTCGGGAATCGAAATGAAGTTCTGCAAAATGGAGTGTCACACCCTGCCGATCTTGCCACCATGCCTCTTACCCTGAGAGCGCCGGAACGGCCTAAGATTCTCATCACGGCTATCCACTAAAAGTTTTAAATTCGGTGTCAATCTGGTCAAAAAGCACAATGCTAAGCATATTAATGATATCAGCGCATGTGCGTGAACTTGTCCCTTGAAATTTCGATTAAATATAGAAATATTTTGAGATTAAATTTTATTTTTGAGTCATATGATTTGGAATAATTCATAGTAACTGTAGGAAGAATGGAGAAAAATAGCTAAAATAAATTTAAAAAATAAAGCATATAAAACTATTTGCAAAGTTTCGGGAATCAAACTGAAGTCCTGCAAAAAGGAGTGTCACACCCTGCCGATCTTGCCACTAAGTGTCCTACCCTGAGGGCGCCGAAAGGGCCTAAGATTCTCATCACGGCTATCCACTAAAAGTTTTAAATATGGTGTCAGTCTGGTCAAAAAGAACAATGCTAAGAACATTAATGCTATCTGCGCATGTGCGTGAAATTGTCTCTTGAAATTTCGATTAAATATAGAAATATTTTGAGATTAAATTTTTTTTTTGAGACATATGATTTGTAATAATTCATAGTAACTGTAGGTATAATGGAGAAAAATAGCTAAAATAAATTTAAAAAATAAAGCATATAAAACTATTTGCAAAGTTTCGGGAATCGAACTGAAGTCCTGCAAAAAGGAGGGTCACACCCTGCCGATCTTGCCACCAAGGTTCGTACACTGAGAGCGCCGGAACGGCCTAAGATTCTCATCACGGCTATCCACTAAAAGTTTTAAATACGGTGTCAATCTGGTCAAAAAGCACAATGCTAAGAATATTAATGATATCTGCGCATGTGCGTGAACTTGCGCAGAACTTGCGCAGTAATGGGTAAAATTTCGATTAAATATAGAAATATTTTGAGATTAAATTTTATTTTTTAAACATATGATTTGGAATAATTCATAGTAACTGTAGCAATAATGGAGAAAAATAGCTAAAATAAATTCAAAAAATAAAGTATATAAAACTATTTGCAAAGTTTCGAGAATCGAACTGAAGACCTGTAAAAAACATTGTCGCAACCTGACGATCTTGCCACCAATCCTCGTACCCTTAAAGCGCCGGAAAGGCCTAAGATTCTCATCACGGCTATCCACTAAAAGTTTTAAATATGGTGTCAATCTTGTCTAAAAGCACAATGCTAAGAATATTAATGATATGTGCGCATGAGCGTGAACTTGACTCGTAAAATTTCGATTAAATATAGAAATATTTTGACATAAAATTTTATTTTTGAGATATATAATTTGGAATAATTTATATTACCTGTAGGAAGAATGGAGAATAAGAGCTAAAATAAATTTAAAAAATAAAGCATATAAAACTATTTGCGAAGTTTCGGGAATCGAACTGAAGTCCTGCAAAAAGGAGTCTCACACCCTGCCGATCTTGCCAATAAGTGTCCTACCCTGAGGGCGCCGAAAGGGCCTAAGATTCTCATCACGGCTATCCACTAATAGTTTTAAATATGGTGTCAGTCTATTGAAAAAGAACAATGCTAAGAACATTAATGCTATCTGCGCATGTGCGTGAAATTGTCTCTTGAAATTTCGATTAAATATAGAAATATTTTGAGATTAAATTTTATTTTTGAGACATATGATTTGTAATAATTTATAGTAACTGTAGGTATAATGGAGAAAAATAGCTAAAATAAATTTAAAAAATAAAGCATATAAAACTATTTGCAAAGTTTCGGGAATCGAACTGAAGTCCTGCAAAAAGGAGACTCAGACCCTGCCGATCTTGCCACCAAGGTTCGTACACTGAGAGCGCCGGAACGGCCTAAGATTCTCATCACGGCTATCCACTAAAAGTTTTAAATACGGTGTCAATCTGGTCAAAAAGCACAATGCTAAGAATATTAATGATATCTGCGCATGTGCGTGAACTAGCGCAGAACTTGCGCAGTAATGGGTAAAATTTCGATTAAATATAGAAATATTTTGAGATTAAATTTTATTTTTTAAACATATGATTTGGAATAATTCATAGTAACTGTAGAAATAATGGAGAAAAATAGCTAAAATAAATTTAAAAAATAAAGTATATAAAAATATTTGCAAAGTTTCGGGAATCGAACTGAAGTCCTGCAAAAAGGAGTCTCACACCCTGCCGATCTTGCCACTAAGTGTCCTACCCTGAGGGCGCCGAAAGGGCCTAAGATTCTCATCACGGCTATCCACTAATAGTTTAAATATGGTGTCAGTCTGGTCAAAAAGAACAATGCTAAGAACATTAATGCTATCTGCGCATGTGCGTGAAATTGTCTCTTGAAATTTCGATTAAATATAGAAATATTTTGAGATTAAATTTTATTTTTGAGTCATATGATTTGGAATAATTCATAGTAACTGTAGGAAGAATGGAGAAAAATAGCTAAAATAAATTTAAAAAATAAAGCATATAAAACTATTTGCAAAGTCTCGGGAATCGAACTGAAGTCCTGCAAAAAGGAGTCTCACACCCTGCCGATCTTGCCACTAAGTGTCCTACCCTGAGGGCGCCGAAAGGGCCTAAGATTCTCATCACGGCTATCCACTAAAAGTTTTAAATATGGTGTCAGTCTGGTCAAAAAGAACAATGCTAAGAACATTAATGCTATCTGCGCATGTGCGTGAAATTGTCTCTTGAAATTTCGATTAAATATAGAAATATTTTGAGATTAAATTTTATTTTTGAGACATATGATTTGTAATAATTCATAGTAACTGTAGGTATAATGGAGAAAAATAGCTAAAATAAATTTAAAAAATAAAGCATATAAAACTATTTGCAAAGTTTCGGGAATCGAACTGAAGTCCGGCAAAAAGGAGGGTCACACCCTGCCGATCTTGCCACCAAGGTTCGTACACTGAGAGCGCCGGAACGGCCTAAGATTCTCATCACGGCTATCCACTAAAAGTTTTAAATACGGTGTCAATCTGGTCAAAAAGAACAATGCTAAGAACATTAATGCTATCTGCGCATGTGCGTGAAATTGTCTCTTGAAATTTCGATTAAATATAGAAATATTTTGAGATTAAATTTTATTTTTGAGACATATGATTTGTAATAATTCATAGTAACTGTAGGTATAATGGAGAAAAATAGCTAAAATAAATTTAAAATATAAAGCATATAAAACTATTTGCAAATTTTCGGGAATCGAACTGAAGTCCTGCAAAAAGGAGGGTCACACCCTGCCGATCTTGCCACCAAGGTTCGTACACTGAGAGCGCCGGAACGGCCTAAGATTCTCATCACGGCTATCCACTAAAAGTTTTAAATTCGGTGTCAATCTGGTCAAAAAGCACAATGCTAAGCATATTAATGATATCTGCGCAGGTGCGTGAACTTGCGCAGTAATTGCGTGAACTTGCGCAGTAATGCGTAAAATCTTGATTAAATATAGAAATATTTTGAGATTAAATTTTATTTTTTAAACATATGATTTGGAATAATTCATAGTAACTGTAGGAAGAATGGAGAAAAATAGCTAAAATAAATTTAAAAAATAAAGTATATAAAACTATTTGCAAAGTTTCGGGAATCGAACTGAAGTCCTGCAAAAAGGAGTCTCACACCCTGCCGATCTTGCCACTAAGTGTCCTACCCTGAGGGCGCCGAAAGGGCCTAAGATTCTCATCACGGCTATCCACTAATAGTTTAAATATGGTGTCAGTCTGGTCAAAAAGAACAATGCTAAGAACATTAATGCTATCTGCGCATGTGCGTGAAATTGTCTCTTGAAATTTCGATTAAATATAGAAATATTTTGAGATTAAATTTTATTTTTGAGTCATATGATTTGGAATAATTCATAGTAACTGTAGGAAGAATGGAGAAAAATAGCTAAAATAAATTTAAAAAATAAAGCATATAAAACTATTTGCAAAGTCTCGGGAATCGAACTGAAGTCCTGCAAAAAGGAGTCTCACACCCTGCCGATCTTGCCACTAAGTGTCCTACCCTGAGGGCGCCGAAAGGGCCTAAGATTCTCATCACGGCTATCCACTAAAAGTTTTAAATATGGTGTCAGTCTGGTCAAAAAGAACAATGCTAAGAACATTAATGCTATCTGCGCATGTGCGTGAAATTGTCTCTTGAAATTTCGATTAAATATAGAAATATTTTGAGATTAAATTTTATTTTTGAGACATATGATTTGTAATAATTCATAGTAACTGTAGGTATAATGGAGAAAAATAGCTAAAATAAATTTAAAAAATAAAGCATATAAAACTATTTGCAAAGTTTCGGGAATCGAACTGAAGTCCGGCAAAAAGGAGGGTTACACCCTGCCGATCTTGCCACCAAGGTTCGTACACTGAGAGCGCCGGAACGGCCTAAGATTCTCATCACGGCTATCCACTAAAAGTTTTAAATACGGTGTCAATCTGGTCAAAAAGAACAATGCTAAGAACATTAATGCTATCTGCGCATGTGCGTGAAATTGTCTCTTGAAATTTCGATTAAATATAGAAATATTTTGAGATTAAATTTTATTTTTGAGACATATGATTTGTAATAATTCATAGTAACTGTAGGTATAATGGAGAAAAATAGCTAAAATAAATTTAAAAAATAAAGCATATAAAACTATTTGCAAAGTTTCGGGAATCGAACTGAAGTCCTGCAAAAAGGAGGGTCACACCCTGCCGATCTTGCCACCAAGGTTCGTACACTGAGAGCGCCGGAACGGCCTAAGATTCTCATCACGGCTATCCACTAAAAGTTTTAAATTCGGTGTCAATCTGGTCAAAAAGCACAATGCTAAGCATATTAATGATATCTGCGCAGGTGCGTGAACTTGCGCAGTAATGCGTAAAATTTCGATTAAATATAGAAATATTTTGAGATTAAATTTTATTTTTTAAACATATGATTTGGAATAATTCATAGTAACTGTAGGAAGAATGGAGAAAAATAGCTAAAATAAATTTAAAAAATAAAGTATATAAAACTATTTGCAAAGTTTCGGGAATCGAACTGAAGTCCTGCAAAAAGGAGTCTCACACCCTGCCGATCTTGCCACTAAGTGTCCTACCCTGAGGGCGCCGAAAGGGCCTAAGATTCTCATCACGGCTATCCACTAATAGTTTAAATATGGTGTCAGTCTGGTCAAAAAGAACAATGCTAAGAACATTAATGCTATCTGCGCATGTGCGTGAAATTGTCTCTTGAAATTTCGATTAAATATAGAAATATTTTGAGATTAAATTTTATTTTTGAGTCATATGATTTGGAATAATTCATAGTAACTGTAGGAAGAATGGAGAAAAATAGCTAAAATAAATTTAAAAAATAAAGCATATAAAACTATTTGCAAAGTCTCGGGAATCGAACTGAAGTCCTGCAAAAAGGAGTCTCACACCCTGCCGATCTTGCCACTAAGTGTCCTACCCTGAGGGCGCCGAAAGGGCCTAAGATTCTCATCACGGCTATCCACTAAAAGTTTTAAATATGGTGTCAGTCTGGTCAAAAAGAACAATGCTAAGAACATTAATGCTATCTGCGCATGTGCGTGAAATTGTCTCTTGAAATTTCGATTAAATATAGAAATATTTTGAGATTAAATTTTATTTTTGAGACATATGATTTGTAATAATTCATAGTAACTGTAGGTATAATGGAGAAAAATAGCTAAAATAAATTTAAAAAATAAAGCATATAAAACTATTTGCAAAGTTTCGGGAATCGAACTGAAGTCCGGCAAAAAGGAGGGTTACACCCTGCCGATCTTGCCACCAAGGTTCGTACACTGAGAGCGCCGGAACGGCCTAAGATTCTCATCACGGCTATCCACTAAAAGTTTTAAATACGGTGTCAATCTGGTCAAAAAGAACAATGCTAAGAACATTAATGCTATCTGCGCATGTGCGTGAAATTGTCTCTTGAAATTTCGATTAAATATAGAAATATTTTGAGATTAAATTTTATTTTTGAGACATATGATTTGTAATAATTCATAGTAACTGTAGGTATAATGGAGAAAAATAGCTAAAATAAATTTAAAAAATAAAGCATATAAAACTATTTGCAAAGTTTCGGGAATCGAACTGAAGTCCTGCAAAAAGGAGGGTCACACCCTGCCGATCTTGCCACCAAGGTTCGTACACTGAGAGCGCCGGAACGGCCTAAGATTCTCATCACGGCTATCCACTAAAAGTTTTAAATTCGGTGTCAATCTGGTCAAAAAGCACAATGCTAAGCATATTAATGATATCTGCGCAGGTGCGTGAACTTGCGCAGTAATGCGTAAAATTTCGATTAAATATAGAAATATTTTGAGATTAAATTTTATTTTTTAAACATATGATTTGGAATAATTCATAGTAACTGTAGGAAGAATGGAGAAAAATAGCTAAAATAAATTTAAAAAATAAAGTATATAAAACTATTTGCAAAGTTTCGGGAATCGAACTGAAGTCCTGCAAAAAGGAGTCTCACACCCTGCCGATCTTGCCACTAAGTGTCCTACCCTGAGGGCGCCGAAAGGGCCTAAGATTCTCATCACGGCTATCCACTAATAGTTTAAATATGGTGTCAGTCTGGTCAAAAAGAACAATGCTAAGAACATTAATGCTATCTGCGCATGTGCGTGAAATTGTCTCTTGAAATTTCGATTAAATATAGAAATATTTTGAGATTAAATTTTATTTTTGAGTCATATGATTTGGAATAATTCATAGTAACTGTAGGAAGAATGGAGAAAAATAGCTAAAATAAATTTAAAAAATAAAGCATATAAAACTATTTGCAAAGTCTCGGGAATCGAACTGAAGTCCTGCAAAAAGGAGTCTCACACCCTGCCGATCTTGCCACTAAGTGTCCTACCCTGAGGGCGCCGAAAGGGCCTAAGATTCTCATCACGGCTATCCACTAAAAGTTTTAAATATGGTGTCAGTCTGGTCAAAAAGAACAATGCTAAGAACATTAATGCTATCTGCGCATGTGCGTGAAATTGTCTCTTGAAATTTCGATTAAATATAGAAATATTTTGAGATTAAATTTTATTTTTGAGACATATGATTTGTAATAATTCATAGTAACTGTAGGTATAATGGAGAAAAATAGCTAAAATAAATTTAAAAAATAAAGCATATAAAACTATTTGCAAAGTTTCGGGAATCGAACTGAAGTCCGGCAAAAAGGAGGGTCACACCCTGCCGATCTTGCCACCAAGGTTCGTACACTGAGAGCGCCGGAACGGCCTAAGATTCTCATCACGGCTATCCACTAAAAGTTTTAAATTCGGTGTCAATCTGGTCAAAAAGCACAATGCTAAGCATATTAATGATATCTGCGCAGGTGCGTGAACTTGCGCAGTAATGCGTAAAATTTCGATTAAATATAGAAATATTTTGAGATTAAATTTTATTTTTTAAACATATGATTTGGAATAATTCATAGTAACTGTAGGAAGAATGGAGAAAAATAGCTAAAATAAATTTAAAAAATAAAGTATATAAAACTATTTGCAAAGTTTCGGGAATCGAACTGAAGTCCTGCAAAAAGGAGTCTCACACCCTGCCGATCTTGCCACTAAGTGTCCTACCCTGAGGGCGCCGAAAGGGCCTAAGATTCTCATCACGGCTATCCACTAATAGTTTAAATATGGTGTCAGTCTGGTCAAAAAGAACAATGCTAAGAACATTAATGCTATCTGCGCATGTGCGTGAAATTGTCTCTTGAAATTTCGATTAAATATAGAAATATTTTGAGATTAAATTTTATTTTTGAGTCATATGATTTGGAATAATTCATAGTAACTGTAGGAAGAATGGAGAAAAATAGCTAAAATAAATTTAAAAAATAAAGCATATAAAACTATTTGCAAAGTCTCGGGAATCGAACTGAAGTCCTGCAAAAAGGAGTCTCACACCCTGCCGATCTTGCCACTAAGTGTCCTACCCTGAGGGCGCCGAAAGGGCCTAAGATTCTCATCACGGCTATCCACTAAAAGTTTTAAATATGGTGTCAGTCTGGTCAAAAAGAACAATGCTAAGAACATTAATGCTATCTGCGCATGTGCGTGAAATTGTCTCTTGAAATTTCGATTAAATATAGAAATATTTTGAGATTAAATTTTATTTTTGAGACATATGATTTGTAATAATTCATAGTAACTGTAGGTATAATGGAGAAAAATAGCTAAAATAAATTTAAAAAATAAAGCATATAAAACTATTTGCAAAGTTTCGGGAATCGAACTGAAGTCCGGCAAAAAGGAGGGTTACACCCTGCCGATCTTGCCACCAAGGTTCGTACACTGAGAGCGCCGGAACGGCCTAAGATTCTCATCACGGCTATCCACTAAAAGTTTTAAATACGGTGTCAATCTGGTCAAAAAGAACAATGCTAAGAACATTAATGCTATATGCGCATGTGCGTGAAATTGTCTCTTGAAATTTCGATTAAATATAGAAATATTTTGAGATTAAATTTTATTTTTGAGACATATGATTTGTAATAATTCATAGTAACTGTAGGTATAATGGAGAAAAATAGCTAAAATAAATTTAAAAAATAAAGCATATAAAACTATTTGCAAAGTTTCGGGAATCGAACTGAAGTCCTGCAAAAAGGAGGGTCACACCCTGCCGATCTTGCCACCAAGGTTCGTACACTGAGAGCGCCGGAACGGCCTAAGATTCTCATCACGGCTATCCACTAAAAGTTTTAAATTCGGTGTCAATCTGGTCAAAAAGCACAATGCTAAGCATATTAATGATATCTGCGCAGGTGCGTGAACTTGCGCAGTAATGCGTAAAATTTCGATTAAATATAGAAATATTTTGAGATTAAATTTTATTTTTTAAACATATGATTTGGAATAATTCATAGTAACTGTAGGAAGAATGGAGAAAAATAGCTAAAATAAATTTAAAAAATAAAGTATATAAAACTATTTGCAAAGTTTCGGGAATCGAACTGAAGTCCTGCAAAAAGGAGTCTCACACCCTGCCGATCTTGCCACTAAGTGTCCTACCCTGAGGGCGCCGAAAGGGCCTAAGATTCTCATCACGGCTATCCACTAATAGTTTAAATATGGTGTCAGTCTGGTCAAAAAGAACAATGCTAAGAACATTAATGCTATCTGCGCATGTGCGTGAAATTGTCTCTTGAAATTTCGATTAAATATAGAAATATTTTGAGATTAAATTTTATTTTTGAGTCATATGATTTGGAATAATTCATAGTAACTGTAGGAAGAATGGAGAAAAATAGCTAAAATAAATTTAAAAAATAAAGCATATAAAACTATTTGCAAAGTCTCGGGAATCGAACTGAAGTCCTGCAAAAAGGAGTCTCACACCCTGCCGATCTTGCCACTAAGTGTCCTACCCTGAGGGCGCCGAAAGGGCCTAAGATTCTCATCACGGCTATCCACTAAAAGTTTTAAATATGGTGTCAGTCTGGTCAAAAAGAACAATGCTAAGAACATTAATGCTATCTGCGCATGTGCGTGAAATTGTCTCTTGCAATTTCGATTAAATATAGAAATATTTTGAGATTAAATTTTATTTTTGAGACATATGATTTGTAATAATTCATAGTAACTGTAGGTATAATGGAGAAAAATAGCTAAAATAAATTTAAAAAATAAAGCATATAAAACTATTTGCAAAGTTTCGGGAATCGAACTGAAGTCCGGCAAAAAGGAGGGTCACACCCTGCCGATCTTGCCACCAAGGTTCGTACACTGAGAGCGCCGGAACGGCCTAAGATTCTCATCACGGCTATCCACTAAAAGTTTTAAATACGGTGTCAATCTGGTCAAAAAGAACAATGCTAAGAACATTAATGCTATCTGCGCATGTGCGTGAAATTGTCTCTTGAAATTTCGATTAAATATAGAAATATTTTGAGATTAAATTTTATTTTTGAGACATATGATTTGTAATAATTCATAGTAACTGTAGGTATAATGGAGAAAAATAGCTAAAATAAATTTAAAAAATAAAGCATATAAAACTATTTGCAAAGTTTCGGGAATCGAACTGAAGTCCTGCAAAAAGGAGGGTCACACCCTGCCGATCTTGCCACCAAGGTTCGTACACTGAGAGCGCCGGAACGGCCTAAGATTCTCATCACGGCTATCCACTAAAAGTTTTAAATTCGGTGTCAATCTGGTCAAAAAGCACAATGCTAAGCATATTAATGATATCTGCGCAGGTGCGTGAACTTGCGCAGTAATTGCGTGAACTTGCGCAGTAATGCGTAAAATTTCGATTAAATATAGAAATATTTTGAGATTAAATTTTATTTTTTAAACATATGATTTGGAATAATTCATAGTAACTGTAGGAAGAATGGAGAAAAATAGCTAAAATAAATTTAAAAAATAAAGCATATAAAACTATTTGCAAAGTTTCGGGAATCGAACTGAAGTCCTGCAAAAAGGAGTGTCACACACTCCCTGCCGATCTTGCCACCAAGCCTCGAACCCTGAGAGCGCCGGAACGGCCTAAGATTGTCATCACGGCTATCCACTAAAAGTTTTAAATACGGTGTCAAAAGCACAATGCTAAGAATATTAATGATATCTGCGCATGTGCGTGAACTTGACTCGTAAAATTTCGATTAAATATAGAAATATTTTGAGATTAAATTTTATTTTTGATGCATATTTTAGGAATAAATCATAGTAACTGTAGGAATAATGGTAAAAATACCTGAAATAAATTTAAAACTCTTTGGAAGGTTTCGGGAATCGAACGGAAGACCTGTAAATAAACAGTCTCGCACCCTTCCTATCTAGCCACCATGCCTCATGCCCTCAGAGCGCCTGAAGTACCTAACATTCTCATCACGGCTATGCACTAAATGTTTTAAATACGGTGTCAATCTGGTCTAATATACAATGCTAAGAATATGAGTGATATCTGCGCATGTGCGTATTTTGACTCGTAAAATTTCGATTAAAAAAAATATTTTGAGATTAAATTTTATTTTTGATACACGTGATTGGTAATTGTTCACAGCAACTATATGAATATTATAGAAAAATAGTTAAAATAAATTTTTATTAAAACGAAAAGTATATAAAACTATTTGCAAGGTTTCGAGACTGGAACTGACGACCTGCAAAAGAAACAGTGACGCTGCCCGCCGATCTCGCCACCAAGCCTCGTATCCATAGAGCACCTGAAGGGTTTAAGATTCTCATTATGACCATGAAATAAAAGTTTTAAATACAGTGTCAAAATATAGTGTTTTAAAGACAGTGTCTAAAAGCACAATGCTAATGTTCTTGCTGTGTCAATGAACTCCTTGGATCGATCAGCTGGATAATGATTAATAGTAGAATTTCTGAGTTAAGCGAATTTGAAAATGCTGAAGCATCAATTAACCACATGCTTTGACGGCGCATTTATGTTAGAAATATCCAAGCACATTGTTTAACTATGAGGCCTGTTTCAGTAATCATATTAGATGTAATGCACACTTCAAAAACCTATAGCTACTGTCCTCTACAACTTATACGTCAATCCATTGTTATTGATTGCATGAACCTTAAACTGGCTACTCCGACCCGCCAGAAGGCAATGGAAAAATCTGAATGACAGGACCGCCGCAACAGCAACACTGGCGGGAACTGTGTTTGAGTCCTAAGGACCATCATCGGCTACGGTACATCCCTTCCCTTGGGAAGTATGTCCTGTCATCGATGCGAGGAGACAGACCCCCACCTTTTTCTGCACCACTAGGTTGACGAGAACCAACCACCATGCCGGAAGCTTCTCATCCTCAATTGCAGAGAGAATATTGGTTGCATGAAGGAAATCATGCCATTAAGAAGTTAAGAAAACAACTTTTCGACAAAGTAATTTCAATCAACCAGGGAAAATATCTCAACTTTTTGTTACAATATTTTGAACCTTTAACCTTAGCATTACACCTTATTTAAGTGGAATCATTAGAAAAATTGCTAGAACTGCGTTGGAGAATACTTCAAATGTTTCATAATATTTTTTTACACCAAGTCTTGAAAATTAATATGGGGATACTTGAAAAGAAAACGACTGAGGAATTAATAAAGTATTCGAGACAATTTCCTAAGAATTTTCCGTTTACACAAGAACATGTACGTTTTGGTCTTTACGTGACCATGAAATGCTAATGAAAAAAACCCTTAAAAATGTTGGAGATGTTATACAAAGAAGGGGATTACAACATAACTTTTAATATGAGATTTTATAAAGTTGTTTCGCAAATAAATTTTGGCTACATACTTTCAGTGTTCAAATTTTACGCTTAAAGAAGGTTAAGTGCTGGTGGGTGTTTAGAAAACTTTGATTTTATACTCTATTACATGTTTATTTCTTCCAAAATGAAATTCACAAAAAATTTTAAAAAGAAGCAAGGTCTTATAGGCTTTTAAGAGCATTACTGGTGAGACAAAATGTAAAACAGTGCAATATTTTGAATATTCAACAAAATAGTATTTGCTATCTCACATTTTAACAATTCGTTAAAACTTCTATTTGAAGCACTTTGATAGAAATAAATTATTGTAAAAGAATTTCATTTCCTACTATATATTAATAAATTAAATTATTGCAGGAAAATTATATCAGATATAAGCTGTAATCTATCTAAAAATATTAAGAATCGTTACCGAAATTAATAGTTATAACATTTTTTATAAGCAAGATATAACCGTTTTACGATTTCGCTTTTCATTTTTCATTTCTTGAAGACCAAAGAAGTAATTATCTAAAGTTTAAAAACTCTATTGAGGTTGTTTATTCCCATTTGCCATTTTTCGGTCTGCAATGGACTAAGAAAACACTTTTCTTTACGCCAAAATATTTCTTTATTTCTTACGGTAGTCATTTGTTCCACTTTTTCTGTATTGACTTTTTATACTATGTTTCTAATTTTTAGGTCTTTGCAAATATTTTCATGAAGTGAATTTGCACAAAAAAAGCATAAATTAAATATTAAGTTGGTAATATCAGTTCCTATATGAATGTTGCAGCTGCATTGAAGATTATAGCACGATTACATACAGGGTGATCAAGAAATAACAGGAGGTGTTCGGAGATAACGCCCTGTAGCGTGTTATGTATTGGGCGAAATGTAACAAAATTTGGCCGTCATACACATTAAAGTATGCGGTTTCGATTTATCAGGAAAAAAAATTAGTACCATAAAACGCTAATAGGGGAAATATTGGCGCTGGGATCGAAAACTTTATGACGTAATTTATTTATACAGGTACTTTGTGACATAGCATAGAAGATAAAAGAAAGGGGTGCGGGAATTTATGTCATTCTGTAAGAATTCATCCATCGATTACGTTGTTACTACGTGAACGCGCCTTATTAGTCAAGCTGTTTTATCAGCGGGATGAAAAGGCCAGTGCTGCTCTTCGTGAATACCAGCGGTAAAAACAGTTACGTAGAGGACCGATGACCATAACTAACTTACGAAGAATGGTTGAAAGATTTGAAACAACAGGAATTCTTGGTGTGCAACCAGGCCGAGGACGTAAAGTTATCAAGCAGGAACAAATTGAAGAAGTTGCAACTGCCGTTATGGATCAGGGTAGAGCTAATAAGCAGGGTACCAGCAGTGCACGTTTCATATCACGACAAACAGAAATTCTGTTCTCGACGATGCAGAAGATGTTGCGTAAGATCCTGAAATTTTATCCTTATAAGATAACACACATTTACTGATGACACTGATCTGAATCTTGGCAATTTCTGGTTGTGAGGCAGTTCTGGTTCACTTGAAGGGTGTTGTGAATCAGGGACATGTTCCTGACATTTAAAAGATCCAACAACGTTACATGTCAGACGAATAAATGCCGATATAGACGAATAATGCGAACCTCCGTCGAAAACCTCGTGTACTGCATGCAATTAATGGAACATCAAGTTGGTGGTCACCTTGAGTCAAATTTGTAAGTTGTTACAATAAACGTTTTTTCATTGCTATTCGGTGTGTTGCTAATTACTGTTTCCATTGGTAATTATGTATTCTTTTTCCACATATTATGCGCTTGCAGGGCCAGAATTTCCCCTATCGGCGTTTTTTGGTACTTTTTTGATAAATCAAAACCGCATACTTTAATGTGTATGGTTATAAAATTTTGTTATATTTCGTCCAGTACATAACACGCTACAGGACTCCTATTATTTCTCCTATATACCTCCTATTATTTCTTGATCACCCTGTATATAAAATCCAGTAACGTAGCTTTCAGTAATCATAATATGAGGCATTTAGTGAAAACTTTATCTTATATAATTTTTTTAACTAAAAACATATTTGCAAGTTGATGACAACAAATTAATATAATAACTAATGATAACCTTTAAAATTTCAAAAATGAATCCTTCATTCATTTTGAATCGAAAATGAAAGCAAGAATTCTGTAATTCAAATATCTTGATATTTTGAAAAAGCTCGCAAAAGAAAAACATGCAGAAAAAGTCTAATTATATGAACTATCACGACAATGGTTTTTAATAATATTTACTCGGGAAGTCAGAATCTCAGTTTACTTGTTTCTAAAAACATTGAAACATGTATCTCATTTATAAAAAAAATAAAATTGTGAATTAATCCGCACAATTGTTTTTTACATGCTTGAATCGATGTTTCTCGTACTTAATTTATAATATAGAAAAGATTAATTTTTCAGAATTAATGGTATAATTCTACGTACCTCAAAATCAAATGTTTAATTAAAAATGAATTACATCAAATGAGCTGTTCGTAATAATTCATATCTTTTCAGTCATCCGATTTCAAAATTTGTTTATATATATATATATATATATATAAACAAATATATATATATATATATATATATATATATATATATATATATATATATATATATATATATATATATTTATATTGTTCAGTTGGAAATTTTTACCATAATTAAATACATCAATGGACTTTGGTTGAAATGAATTTCAGATTGTATAATTTTGATGATCATTATATTATAAAATTCGCTATAAGCTCTCATATATTTACTACATATTATTGTGTTATAATATTTCATCTTCAGATTACGAACAATGGAGCAAGTAACAATGATGAGAAAGTTGTTATAAATAGAAAAAAAAATCTATCCATTCTATATATGGAGTATAAAAATTCAGTATTTAAAACTTTTATATCGAGTCCATAAAGAAATTTTCAAACTGTCAGATGTTTGGATCATATTATTTCAGTCGTATGACAACGCAAAACAAAAGAAAATGACTTGCTTTAATAATATTAAAGATTTAAATCATTATTAAAACTTTATTTGTATTCTTCTCATTTTTTTAAAGATTGTTTCGGACATTTTAAAGTATCTTGTAGATGTTTTAGCCAGATTAATTCATTCATACCTTTTGATTTCATAAGAAAGTGAAAAAAACAATTCAAAAAATTCTGAAACGTACACTTTATTTCTAGGTTAATCCCTTTACATCTAGTGGCAAACGATAAGGTTCACAAATGTAGTTCAGTTTCCAATGCAATTCGTCAGACGATATTGGAAACGGGCGCATTCTCTACCAGTTAGGAAATGAATATTTACTGTTTCGACGAAAATACAATCAACAATATGAATATGAAAGTTTTCTTTACAAAAATAAATCATCTGGATGTTGCGTTAATTTCGTTATTGAGAATTTCAAAATGGCAACATGTATCTAGTGACTAAGAATGCGCAGATTTCCTGAGACAATCTTGTTTTCCAGGCATGCGCCATTCGGTATGTCGATTCTGTCCCCATGATTGGCGATGATGATCACGGTACCCTGAAATAAGAAGATTCGAATTAGTCTATTTCATTAATAAAAATTTAATTCACAGTAAAATTATAATAATTTTCTAGCACAGTTAAAAAAACACAAAAAAGAAATTAATAATCATTATGCCATCGGAACAATTTGCATTTCTCTTCATCACAGCGGTTGTGAGTTCGAACCCGCCAGCCGAAGACTCTCCGTGTGTGATGGTGGCTGGCGCGCGTATAAATCTGTCGTGGTCACAAAGTCCTCCTTGTCGAGAGTTATATCACTGGGGGTACTGGATCAGAGGTGATCGTTCTCTGGTTCAGGTCCAAACTACGATCTGTGGTTGAATGAATGAAATGCATGAATGAAGTCCGCCCCGTAAAAAGGGTTGTGACGCGTGAGTAGCTAATTCGTACTTTTTGCCCTAAATGGCGCTACTGAAGAACAGTAGACGAAAAAATTTCGGTTTACATTCGCTAACAAATTAGTCAGCGGACTTGTCTTTGACAAGTGCCTTCATAAACAACAAAATTCATCACAGCACAGTTAAAGAAATTTCATGTAAGTGTAGTCATGAAATAGTTTGTATGCTTCTTCACAGTCGTACACCTTAGAGCCAACCACCTGTAACGCATGTTATTCGAAGGGGCATCAGTGTCCCACTCATCGATGGTACAGGTCTATAATCGGACATTTCAGTGTCTACTACAGTGACGCAGGTTATCTAAGAGTTTGTCACTAAGTGCACGTGATTTTCGATGAGGCATTCAATAACCTCTAGCTGGTGATCATGCCATCCATATGCCAATCACTATTCGTGCTTATCTTCTGATCGGAACCCCCGGGGGGAGGCACCTCGAAATAAGGATGAGATGCTTCCGGTATGGTGGTTGGATCTCGCCACCCTGGAGGGTACACAAAAAGGTAGGGGATCTGCCTCCTCCCATCGATGATGGGTCGCACTTCCTTCGGGAAGAGTTGCACCGTGGCCGGTGATTGCCCTTAAGACTCAACCACAGTTCTCGCTAGTGTTGGCGGTCCGGTCATTCAATATTTTTATACGTGTGCCTTCGGGCGGGTTGGAGAGTCAGTGATATATGGACTTGCAAATACCAGTATTAGTCTTTTGTAATATTAAAAAAGTAAAATGAATTTTCATAAATTCAGGTTATTATGTACGTAAAAAGAAATTAAAATATTTAAATCCGGTTAATTATCTTGTATACTCATTGGTCATTTAGAAATTTAACAAATTACAAACTCAAATTATGAATGTGATGAAAATCGTAGTGAAATTTCTTTATTCAAATGGCATTCGGATTAAAAACCGTAAATTATATATCTCTTGAATAATATAAAAGCACCATTAAGAAACACATTTTCTCTATTTCTATTATTAATGCATGTTTAAAAAAATGACAGATCATTTTTAGAAACAAACGTTTAAATAATTACCGAAATCTTCCTCGAACGAACAGTTTCCCATTTTGTAGTTTGATACAAATTTATAGAAATGACCATTAATTTGTATTTGTATTTCCATATCAAAAAAGTCTTATATCATTATATGACATGTTTGGAACTATCAGTTACATTTCTTTGTAGATATCAAATAAATCATTTTAAAATTAACATGATGTTTGCAAAAATTAAAAGAAAACATTGTTTAAAAATTGGTCAAATTTTGCCATGGTGAAAATTACAAACTTCTCGACTGTTCTGTTGAAGGCATTTTTAAAATTTACCCTCTTAATCCAGTGCATTACACTTATGACAGTAATTTACTTTATATATGTAATGATATTTTAATATCTAATTTAATCCAAATTAATTACTTAAATTATTACCTAATTCGGCCCATGTCGGGTCATTCTAAAGTGTTCTCTTGTTTCCTGATCCCATTCCATTTTTTTTTCTGTTTATTTCATTCAATTGAAGCTTTGTAAAAACGATGCGCCATCAGTTCCACGTGTCGAGTGAAAATAATCCCTTCGTTGATCTTTTCAAGGTCAACACGTGTATTGAATCGACACATTGGCGGAAATCTCATGTTATATAAGACCAGGTATAAAATGTTCAGTTGGCCTTCGTTCTTTTCCTTTCGCTCTGTGTCATGGTTCTGTATTGCTTGCATATAATGTGTGCTTCTCCTGGATAAAATAAAACGATGTCAAAAACCCCAAAGTGTCTTCAAACCCGCCTCCTACTTTTAAGAATGATATGCTTACATATATACCATTCAAAAATGTCAAAATGAATGCAAATAATTTTTGGTTGGGCATTGCTGTTGAATAAATGTTATGAAAACAATATCTATTTTTTTAAATCAATGAATGTATTGATTTTTTTTTTTTTTTGTATTCTACACCGATTTTTTAACAAATTTTATCAGCTTTTATTCAAATCTTATTGTTTTTTAATTATATATATATATATATATATATAATTCACAATTAAATAGTCAGAATAAAATCATCTTAATATGTAAAAATAAGAGAATACCAATGACCAACCTTGAGAGAGACGCCCCTTCCAAATGTGACGTCACCCGAGACCGTCAAGTGATCCAGTTCCAACATGTCCGGAATGCTGTCGAATCGGGATAGGAAATCCCGAACCTGTAGAAATAAGAGTACGTTACTCATCCACAATGAGCAGTGATAGTTGATAAATTGAAACCAGAACAATACTGTCACAACAATCCAATAAGTTTTAGATTGCTTGTCTATGTCTTCAAATTCCATAAAGGTCTTTCTTTTTAAAAGCAGCCTCGAGCCCAAACATCGCAATATGATAATGTTGGTAGTAGATGTCTTCATCTTCTGTAGTTGCATTCTGTGCTTAAAGATTTTTTAATCCCCGCAAATAACAAAAGAAATGTGTATTCTGACATATAGCAACTTTTAGTACTCTTTACTGTAGTTTTTATTGGAATTTTTTATATCATTTCCTAAGTAATTTATCATTTTACAGATAATATATTGTCTTAAAAGATTTTCAATTTAAAAATTATTATTACTTAAAGTTATATTCCTAAAATACACTTTTATTCAGAATTAAGACTTTTAACTCTAGGTAAGTTATCTTCCAAACTTCTGCACATGTAACTAGGCATTGTAACTAGTAACTAGATATGAATTAGGCATGTAAGTAGTAAATAGAAACTAGACATTACGTGTAAACGCCGAAAATTAGTGGCACAATTGAAGTACAACTCTTTAGTGAAAAGAATGATCTCTCTAATGATCCCTAATCCAAGACCGATATTCTTTTCATCATGCTATACGGGCCTTACCGTTCGTGAGAAATTTGTAAGATGGGAATAAGACCTAGCAGACTTCTCCTAGAGTCGTCTGGAAATGTTAAACTTTGCTATTTATGGCCACGAGGAGCTTAAATCATGAGAGAGCTGAGGAGTCTGGTACTGCTATCACGTCTCGGGGTAAAAGCAGAATATCAATCTTCATTGTTCGCCTGGCCTTTAGTCCGGCTTTATTTCTCTCTACAAATCCGGTATTCTAACATCGTTTTTATGAACTGGACATGAGAATAAAAAATTTATGATTGCTCTGAAGAAATCAGAGCATAAACCATCTTACTTCCAATTCTCTCTATAATCGTCCAAATGCTATCCTTTTATGTATTTCCTTGGGGGAAATTCCTGTCCCCTCCAAACAAATAGTTAAATTCACCGAGATATGGATAGACAATGAAGAGCAAAAATATCACATACCGCCATGACGCAAAAAAATGTTTACACATTCGACGTTTGGGATTTGTATCTTTGTTTGGAAGTATTATCTCTACCTTTCGTTCAATAACATTCGAAAAATGTGACAAAATTAGCAAATTTTTTATCACCAGTGTATACGCCCCCATATTCAACTGCTTCTAGTGAAAATTCAGCAAATAGAAAAGAGTGAAATATAAGTGAATGCGAAAAGAGTTAGGTTAACTTAATCACTGTATGCATTTTTACATGTCATTAGTTTTGATGCACCTTAAGGAAATGTAGATCTCCTAGTTTGACGAGGGGTGTGGTGGGAAAAGCTCTTTCCGGGCTCATGATGAGGCTGCCGTTCTTCATGTTGTACAGGTTGCTCATCACCAGCAACAGGTCGGAGGTCTTCTTCACGGGCAAGAACCGACTTCTCGGCACATTGATACCTAAATAAAGAGTAAATAGATGGATATATTTATGATATTGTATGGTTTAAAAACATTACAGTCCATATAGAAATGTTTGAATAATTCAGCATTTTGCTCAATATAGTTTTTTAGATATTATTTACTAACCTTCAATAAGATCCACAAAATGCAAGAAAAATTACACTTTTCTATAAAACCATATAAAATACTTTCTTAATTTATTTTTCTAAATATTGTAAAGGGTGGGCGTAATTTTTCTAAAAAACAATTATTATTATTTCAGATTTTAATCATCGACATTTCTTAATCTTTATACTTCGCTGAAATTTTAAATCTTATTTCAGCCTAAGAAATAAGCCAGTATAGAAAATATACATTCTATAATCGATTCCAGAGAGAAAATGAAGCAGCTGACAATTTAGCAAAGGAATATAAAATTGACAATAACATTAAGTTTGTTATTCTTAATGATACAAATGCAATAGGAGGATATTAACAACAATACAAAGAGAGAAAAAGACTATCAGATATATAAACTATCATGATTTGTCAAATGAATATAGCAATTACCAAACCCAAGAAATCAATATTTTGAGGACATGAGGATAAACAAAAAACTTACAAGATTGTAATGGCTGTACAACAATTGTCCCTAGCTCAATTCAATATACAATTTCAATTGCTATATCATCACAATATATCTACTTGATCAAGGTGAATTTCCCTTCATCAGAAAGCTTTCTCGCACTACATCATTGGCATTACCAAAGCTGTTGCTTTTACTCATATCCTCTTAATTTTCCCATGGAATCGCCAAAATCAAATGAATCAAATTTAAGTACTTTCGTCGTTCTGAATTATTCTTCGATCAGCGCCGCCATCAATGAATTAAAAATTTCCTAAATGAAAATAAAATACAAACTTTTGCAGTGGTATAATCGATACAAAAATTGTTAATGTATTCTTAACTGCATTCGCTTTTTCATAAGATTCTGGATAATAAAAAATAAAAGCAAAATCAGCTATATTTTGTGACTAATAATGATTATTAGAAATTAATGATGATTTGGGAGAATCTTATTCTTATTTTAGAAATACAACTATTCTTTGATGAAAATTAGGAGTTTTAATTTGTGTAGCCATTTTGTAGGCTCCTGTAATAAAAAGCAAAAAAAAGACAAAAAAAATCTTCATTATAATACAAAACAATGTTCTATTTTATTAATATATTAAATGCTAAATTTAGCACAAAAAGTTCCAGATAACTATGAGAATCCTTTTTTTTAATTTTTTTTTTTTTTTTTTTTTTTTTACCTATTGCTCCATCGAAATCTTTCATGGCAGCTCCCGCTGCTGTTTCCAGTTGGATAACATTTATTCCATTGTCCAAATGCTAAAAAAATAAATAAAGTTCTATATATTAATAATAATATTTAGAATTAATTAAAAATACAAAAAATACCAAATGATAATTTTATAATCAGCAATAAAGATACATTATGCTAATATTTGCAATAAAAATTCAGATAATCAAAGGATAATCTCAAAATTCAACAATCAAAGATATAACTATTCTTTTTATTTTCTTCATTGGTTGTTATACCCTCCAGTAGTTTTGATTTAATAACTTGTGAATAATATAAATCTTGAATATAACAAAAATAGCAAATCTAATTTTAATTCGCAAATACTAACTCTGAAATTTGATAGCCTCACACACGCAGAGTAGGATAAGGGGAGGAGATTTATCTTTAGCCCCGAACAAAACTCTAACTTTATTTATCTAGTCTTTATTCGCGTTGATCTCCTCTGTATATTTCCAAATATTTTATAAGAGGAAAAAGACAATAACCAACTTTTCTCTTACCTTCTATTCATGCAATAGTGTTTCTGCGCATTTAAATAAATGAATTTGTTTGCAAGTAATAATAAGTACAGTGGAATCTTTCGGAATTTTCTGGAAGCCATGGTACATTGTAAAATTTGTTTCTTTTCATGTGCTTTCTGGAATAACTGGCTCTAATAACTCCATTCTTTGGCAGTTAGTAGAGACGGAAAAAAACTTACATTTTCTTCAGCAGAGGAAAAAGAGGAGGCACAGGCTGAATTTGGACAATAAAATAGGCTCAAAAACAAATTTTAAGGTGTGTTTACGTAACTGTCTAAAATTTACTTGGACATTTAACCACTTGCGATGGCAAGAAATTCACCGGTGCACTTGCCAAAACAGTCCACTGTAACTCGCAGAGACCAGCAAGAAGTATCCGATAGTTTTCAATCTAATTTTTGTATTTTCTAAAAATTAATGCTACTTTTGCTTAATAGTAAATTTGTTTTTTATAAACATTCTTTTATCCATTTTTTTTGTTTCACATAATTTACTGAACTAATTTAACTGCAAAACTAATATATCTTACCACAGTTTTTTTAATTAGATATTGGCATAACTTTTAATATCTTGCCAATCAATGGAGTTTAAGGTTTATATATTCTAAACGAATATATAAACCTTAAAGAGATTTATATATTCTAAATGGTTTAATAAAAAGGTATATATATTCTAATGAATTAATCTTAACTTAAGATTGAGCTCTTGTAAACTGTGTTCCAGCAAATAATTTCAGTCGATGGGTCGCGAACATCATTGTTACTTATGTGACAAATGTCTGCTGACGTTGTTGTTGTGTACAACCGACCACCTAGCCACCATTGAACATGCCTGCTGAAGTTGTTGGCGATGCTTGACAAAAACATTGTGTGGCACTTCTTTTCACTGCAAATGATTGCAACCATAGATGAATTATGAGCAATTGAAAATAGAAACTGAGTGTTGAAGAAGTAATCGTTCAATGTGAAGAGAAACTGGAACTGTCTTTCATAAACTGATTTCGCTTTCGTGTGTCCTTGCATAATTTCAAAAAATATCATCAGATTATTTTTTTCAAATAATTTGAATGCCTTATATGCGCAACAGGATAAATCAAACTCAAAAATTTTATAACATTTTTCACTGAAGTTTGAAATTGCACTTCAGTTGAGCAATTGATTATTATGTTGAAATTAAATACAATTAATCTAATTCCTGCATTTTGGTCAGTGAATATATTTCTTTTGGTAAAAGTTTTAAAGTCAAGGAACGTAGCAGAAATGAAGTAGGGCAAATATAACTCGATTGTTTAGCTTCATCAATTGATATAAAATTACTTTGTGGGCAAGCTGTGTTCTCCCCTAAGATTCTTAATAAACTTTTCTCATGCAGATCAATAGTCTCTGCTTTGCTTCTAAACAATTTATCTAATATGTCTGAAATGGATAAAGAAATACTTTCTATTTGATCGATGGCAACGATTTTCTGTAGTATAATGAAAGAAATGAAAGCTTAATCTGGAACGAGAAGTTAATTTATCACTAAATTAATTTACACTCCATTGACTGGCAAGATATTAAGTTATGCCAATAATCTAATTAACAAAACAGTGGTAAGACGAATTAGTTTTGCCCAGCTGAAAAAGTTCATTAAACTGTGAAACATAAAAAAAATTATGAATAAAAGAATGTTTATAAAAAACAAATTTAATGGGGGAAACACTGTTAAACAAAAATAACATAAATTCTTGGAAATAACATAATTGGAAATAACATTCTTGGAAATAAAATTCTTGAACATAATTTTTTGGATATCAACTGTTTTTTGGGAATCAATAATTCTTTAATTTTCAACATTTTTTTCTCTCGTATGATAGAACTATTTATTTGCGAGCAGTTATTTTTGTAAATGTATTGATGCATTAATAACTAGTGAAATGTTTTAAGCGTTTTAATGACTACGGAAAGATTTAAATGCAATATGTTTATAACTTCTTTCCAATTATTTTTCTTAAATACATTCCATACAAAAGAATCTTTCCAATTTAAATAAGTTCTCAAAATCTTGGTGAAGAATTAACGCATGTCGCGCCATCTACTGAATTCAAAATAAAATATTTCTCATTTTCGAAGAAGCACTGATACGAAATTTAATTTGAAAGAATTTATACGGTGTGAATTTATTATTTATAATACTCTTTAAAATTCTATTTATTCTGTTCTATAGCTAATCACATAAGAGATGTGATGTATTTAAAAAGTATTTCCATAGAATTAAATATTCTATAAGGAAAATATTTCACTTTTTTTTAAAGCCAAAATAAGACTTTTGTTTAAAATTCATGAAAAAAAACTATATAAAATAATATAAATATTCAGCTGTTGTAAAACTTTTTAATCTATATTTAATTAACTTTTAACATATTTTTTAAGCATATTTCAGAGCTGTATTCTCATTTTTGTGAATGGAACCCACATCGTTTTCATCATTTCGTCAAATATTTGATTGCCTGATTTTCTTATATTGTTGGAAGTTAAAGAACGCTTCTATTTAATCTCTAAAATTTACAGGTTGCATAAAAAAGTGCAGTTACAATATCGTAAATTTAAAAGGTAAATATTATGATATCATGGTACTTGTCTCCAATAGAAAAGCTCATAAAAGCAATAAATAGATGATTTAGAAGACAATTAAAATAATACAGCTTCAATGTTTAACTATTTGACGGAATCATGGCCGTGAAATTACATGCAAGCAATCTAAGTGCATTTAAATATAGCCAATGCATCCTGTGAATCAGCTGGTGGTGAAAGACGACTAGCCTGATAAGATATTCATTTTCATAAAATCTCCGATGATATATCGCAGTCACAAAATGTGAACACATATACAGTCACAAATGTGACCTTGGAGGGTCGAAATACGCATTGCGAGCCGACTTTTTTTTCTTTATGAAATTTTAATTACAATTTTATTTAATTCAAAATTAACCTAAATCTATCGCTTTTCAGAAATGTCATTGCACAGAATAAATTTTACATTGTTTCAAAGTTTTTACCACCACACCAATTTAATAAACATATAATTTTTTGCAAAGTTTTGGCAAGTTTTAAATGTGTGTGTGTAGCAGATGCGTCGCTGAAAAGAAGATAAATTTGGAATTAAATTTCCATTTATTTTTCTACTGGATAGCATGATTTGTATGATGGAATAACTGGTGGAAAACGCATAATTTCACACTAGGACGCAAGCAGGAAGGGTTTGAAAATTTTCCCTTAGTAATTCTACGAAGAGATTTTTTTAGGGATTTTTTTGACACGTGTCGATTAGGAAGGGGAATCTTAGGTATATTTTTAAAAAATGCCGCAGGCTTTGGGGATTTTTATCCCTTTGCTCGAAGTGTGAGATGTCCTAGCTCAGCAATTTTTAGAGCATGTGTTAGAAATAGTTAAATAAAAAAGGATTTGGATGAGGAAATAACAGACAGTATATATATATATATATATATATATATATATATATATATACAGTTGCTTGGACGAACGGGGGGGGGGGGTAACTTACGTACAATGAATAAGCAGTAAGAAATACGTCAATCCACATTGCGCCGCAAGAGCAGAAGAGATCAATTTTTTTTTCCTTCAGTGGTTTTAAAATGAGATTTTAGTAGGGATTTCTTTGACACGTGTAGACTTAGGAAAGGGAAATTTAGGTATCTTTAAAAAAAGGTTGTATACATTAGGGATTTTTATCTCTTTTCTCAGAGCGTGAGAACCTGCGGAATTCAGCAAAATTAATTAAATAAAAAAATGGGAATTGGATCAGGAAATAAGAGAACATTTTAGAATGTAGTTAATATGAGTTAAATTAAGATAAAAATTCTAATATATATATATATGATGGTGACATCTCTAAATATAAGTTAAATCCAAATTATTTTCCAAAGTTTTATCATAATTTAGCCCACATTAACTAACTTCATTCTAAAATGTTTTCTTATTTCCTGATGCAAATCCACCTTTTTTATTTAATTAATGCTACAGAAGCTGTGTAAATATGCTTAAATCAGCGGTTCACATGCTCCGAGTGAAGGGATAAAAAATCTGTTAAGACAAGCAAATTCTTTTAAAAGATACCTATTTCTCCCTTACCTAAATCGACATGTGTAAAGAAATCCCTTTCAGAATCTCATGGTATATAATCATGAGGAAAAATATTTCGCTCTCTCTTTTCTCTCTTCGCTCTTGTGTTGTGATTGATGTAGACGTACCTTGTCGCTTCTTGCTTGTACATAGAAGTTTTTAAAACTACAAAAGTGTTTTCTCTCTTCGACCACGAAACTGCCCAGAAATATGTGTTTATAATATATATATATATATATATATATATATATATATATATATATATATATATATATATATATATATATATATATATATATATATACATTGCCTAATTGCTTAATAATTATATTGCCTAATATATTTAATCTCGTCCTTTGCTCTCACCCATCTATTATTGAAAGTTAAAGAAGTTAAATACCTACATAGTTTACGAGATGGATAAAAAGGCGCTCTGGCAGTGCCACGAAATTTATAGATAGATAAAGATAATATATAATAAAGATAGAAGAATCAACATTTGCACTTTTAATTACACTAAGATATTAGGGTCTGTTTTCTATTAGAAAGGTTCATGTACATAATAAAAAGAACATATGTAAGAGAATTAAATTAAACAATTTTTTTAATCATGAATATGAATTTACAGCTGAATGATTTTTTAGAAATAGAATATAATCAGTATTTCCAGTCAACCAACTAGTCGTCAGAGGCAGCTAGTATTAAATGTATTAAAAAGATGTTGAAATACAAAAATACAAAACTCACTTTCGGATTAACAATGATTTCCATATTCAATCTCTGTTCCTCGACTAAACTGGCTATTGTCTTTAATTTCATCCACAAGTTATTTGTGTTAAAGATTCTGAAAAAAATTTAAAAAGTTAAATAAAATCACAGGATTTATTTCTACACATAAGAACATTTCGATAAAATTTCTCAAAGAACAAAAATTTATTTGTACCAAGGATTCGTAAATGATTTAATCTCATTATATAATATTGTTGATGCATTTGATATGAATTTCTATTTCATGCTATATTTCTATATGATGCTATATGATATTTCAGCTCTAATTCTTGCAATATTTAAAATAAATTTTAGAATGTCAAGTTTTGTCCAATCACCTTCTCAGTTACGTTATAAGTGCCGAATGAACGGCACATTTCATCTAAAAGCATTTTTTTAAATGGTGGTTCCTGTTAGTGTGGCGCAAAAATTTTGAGAGGGGAGTATCAGCTCAGGAGTTGTTTCAAAATTGCAACGACCGCCGTCCAAAAATATCTCTCTTTCCAGGAAAAATTCCAACTACAATAAAATTTAAATGGCAGTTCTTTGATATCATGCCATTTTTCAACAGGATGCGCAGTGGATTCCAAAATAATTTGGCATGGAGCATCTGATGTTGATTACAAGAACATATATTGATTTCAATTAATATACATTATTTTGATATAAAATGAATTCGTGATTTGATTTAAATACTTACTATAACAAAAATGAACAATTCTTTTCCTTTCAGTTCATTTAAAATAAAAAGTTTTTTTTTTTTTTTAATTTTAATCTGATTCTGGAATAATTAATTTCTTAAGCAAAAATAAGCTTTAATTTAGTTCACTTGTAATCATTATTAAATGTAAATTTTAGTTTTAAAAGGCATTCACAAACTAAATATTTATTCAAAAAATTTGTTGCAGTATCGAATTAGAGTAAAGGAATTAGTTATTTCTTGTTAGATTCTTATAATTATTTCTTTCTTGGTACGTCTTGTCAAGTCTTGTAGTTAAACAGCGATTAAATGAGCATCAATCAAATAAAATATATTGATATATATCGCTTTTAACTAACGCTTAAGAAACATTCTGGAATAATGAATTAGCTGTACTTTGAAGGCATAAAAAAAACCTATGGAATCAATATCTTGCATTAGTTGCTTTTGCTGAAAGAAGTTCAATCCTTTCAAAATTGGAATTTCTCACTCTTAACAAAAAGTTCACTCTGCTTTAAAACTTCCAAACATTGACAAAATGAAGAAAAAAAATGTTTCCTAGAAATCTTTTTATCGATTTTGTCCTAAAAGTTCTTTTTATCAACAAAAAAAAAATCTTTCTTTACTTACTTGAATTTGTTGACACTTTTAAATTCATCCACCTAGAGCGAAAAAAAAATTGGATTAAAATCAGCTCACTTTAAGTAACACTTTATGTGACGGAAAAAATCAGTGAAGCAAGAAACAGTTTCTTAAAAATTCGAGAAAATCAATTTTTCAACCTGTTTTTTCATTCCGCTTCACCTGAGTGATGCAGTTCTTTAATTTTAAAATTCTTTGAGATATTATTATTATTAATACTGCTTTTTTGCGATGAAATAGAATTTGTTAGCTCCAAAAAACTTTCACGAAATTTAATTTCCCTCTGCTATTAAATTGTCCCAGAATTTCAAGCAAAGGCTTCTTGTTTATTTTAATAAATTACAGATAATATTTAAACTAGAAATATTGGATAAAGAAATTTAAGAATATGGGATCTTTTTTAATACTTCAATTCATATCGTTCACATATGCATTTACACCTCCAATTTCCTTCTAATTCTGACTTTTAGTATATATTTTATGAAATATTTTCTTTAAATCTGTATACAGTGAATTTATGTTCAACAGAATTCTAGATTTTTAGAAGTAATGTCTACGCATTATGGATTTGTTCTGTGGATTGCATCTGAAATTAATTGCAAACTCCCTGTTGGTGCAGATTGAAAATTAGCGATTTCATTTCAAAAACTTAAGTTTGAAAAATAGCAATTGTAAATGTCCGAGCGTCACTTATTTTGTAAAAAAGGGACAAAAACTCTCCTGTATTTCAAAAATCCTAAAATGAAATCAAATCATATGCATTTCAAACCCATATGATTCCAATTAGGATATGTAATATTTCAAGAATATAATTTTCTCTTTCCTGATGTCCTGCTAATGAACATATTTTGTATTGAAATATTAGTTTCACCTATTTGCAGAATTATCGTTTGGAAATATTTCTTTCCTTGATGTAGCTATAACTGTCATCGGATGTTGTAAAATATGCATTCCATGGCTATTAATTTAGGTATCGACGTGTGCAGAGAATCATTTCAACTTAAATCGGAAGATGGGGACGCTACATTTTTTAACTGACTATTTTTACTGCTACTTTTTTGTGCTTACTGCTTTTGAAGAACTACGATCAACCTCAGATGTTAAAACATGCCCACTACAGGGAGAATTTTTCAATTCGAAAGAATATACTAGCTCGTGCTTTGAAGTGTTTAAAAACAATCTTTTCTCCATCCTTTGAATTATAGCTTAATAGTTTATTAATAAATATTACAATTATTGATCAATACATTCTTCATATTTCGAGCTTTAATGCATAAACCTAATAAATATCATAAAGAATCTAATAAATCAGTGACCACTTCATAAGGAACTTTACTTTTATTTTGATATCAAAATTATATATATATATATATATATATATATATATATATATATATATATATATATATATATATATTCGTTGCAACAGAAAGCAGGTTCGAAACATAGATGAAACTTAGTATTTTTTAATTTCGTTTTATTCTCCCTCGTGAGGCAAGCATGATTATTTACAAGAAGGCGCAGCTTGATACAAAAGCAGAAGTAAGAAAGAAGGGAAGAAGGGCCGAAACAAATGATCACTAGTCTTATATAACATGGGATTTCCGGTTACGCTCCAATTCAATACACTTGGTGACCTTTGATACCTTGGCAAGAGCACCGAAGGGATCACTTTCATTCGATACGTAGATTGATTGCGCAGTAATTTTTACACAGCTTCATCCGTGGAATGAGATCAGGAAATAAGAGAATATTTTACTATGGGCTAAATTAAGATAAAGTTTTGGAATTAATTTGGATTAAATGGATTACATTAAGAGTTTAAAATATCATTTTACATATATATATATATCTTTGTAGCATACTCTACTTGTGACGTATACAAAACATTTATATATTCAACATTTTCCGAATTTATTTCGAAAAGGCTTCCAGCAAAATAGGCAATTAAGGAATCATTGCACTCACCCGTTCTTTCGGTACTTGAGGAATCTCCAGTAATCGAATTTTGTTTTCGTATTGGATCAATGTACCACCCTAAAAGATAAAAATAAACAAACAATAAGTAACGTCGTAAAACAGCTACATTTTCTTTCTTTCTTTTTTTAGAATATTAAAAAAAAAGTTTGCACTAAATTAGACATTTTTTCAAAGACATTTTATCAAAAACAAATGACCGAATCGGTATATCTCTCAATATATATATTTATTGATGTATTGTCTAAACACTTAATAAAAAGGTAAGCAGTGACTCAAGATTTTTGCGAATTACAAGAGTTTTTACTGTAAAATCATGATTATTTTGGAATTTTGACCTTTTCTTCAAGGTTTAAAAGCAGAATTACTTTAAACTACTACACCGTTCTACTTATTATTCACTTCAATCCCTAGATAATATTTTTAACAAAGTGCAAGTTAAATTTTAGATGATTACTTCAAATAGTATTTTAGTATTTGCCTGTTTGAAAAATGTGCACTTATGCAAAAATCATTATTTATTTTTCTTTCAATTGTGGGTTCTTTTTCTTGAATTATTATCTCGATTTTATTGAATATTTATTATGACCAATTATGCAGCTGATAACGGAAATATTCATTATTTCTTTGACCTGAAAACATGTGTTATCGAACCTGGAGATATTTTTTGTCAATTAATACTTGTCTTAGGTACTAATTAAATATTTTCACTCGTTTATTGTCAGAAATTATAGCGTCAATAGGAAATATTTCAGAAGTACAGAATTAACTAAATTTGCAAAGATCTAATCAAAGACAAAAAAAAATCGGGTTGAAAATATTTTAAAATAATATCTAATATACAGTAAAAGAAAAGAAATCTGAAAAAATAATTTGTAAATAATTTAAATAATAAGATAAACTTGTAAAATTTAATAAATTAGTTCGATGACACAATTATTTATTTTTTCCTCGCATAAAATTTCTTCGTAGCAAAAGATTATTTTTAACTAGAATGTGTTCCTCATTAGAGTCTATATTCCAAAATTCTTTACCATTTTTCGATGGAAGCGAGACCTCTATTCAAATCTACAGTGGCCTTTTATACAAAATCTGTCCTTGAAGTATCGGCTTCTTTAGTAATTTTTACTCACACATTTATATAAGTTCATCGAAACTCAATTCTTTTCAACATGAATCCAACAAATTGAAATGTAACTAAATACCACACAAGACTAATATCTAATTATTTTAATGATCTATTATTATTATAAATCATAACATTTTTTTTTCTAAATAATTACTGTTGATCTTACAAAATATGTTCGCACAAGAAATACATAATTTGTTCGTAGAAATACATAAGAATATGTTCGCACAAGTAATATTGTTTTAAGAAAACGTCTTCAAAAAATACTTATCTTTAATAGGATTCTTAATATAAAATTATCGTATTATAAATTATCTGATATCAAAAGCTTACAAGAATTATAAAAAATAAATTGCGTTTAAATTTAATATGCTAACTTACTTTGACATCTCCTTTGGTCTTGTCCGTCACTTCCATCACAAATTCGTGACTTTGGGATTTGCCTGGATTCAATAAAAGATTCAGAATTTCTGAAAGGGGAATCAAGGAAAATAACAATGAAAGTGGACGCTCATTGAATACCTATCAGTCCTTGTATTCCAGGTTTAGCCTTGTGAAGCACACATAAGTGAGTGTATTTACTCGTATCTATGTAAAAGTAAAAGGTTGTTGTACTGCAATGTGGCTACTTGAAACAATGTATCATAGCTAATTTTTATTAATATTTTGCTCAGACTATTGTATCTCAAAATGCATACTTTGGAATTCGTTATTGATTTCGTAATTACAATGGCGCCCAAAGAAATTAAAGGTTTATTAATTAACACTGAAAGAGTTAAAATTCCCCAAATGCAACAACAAAACCAAATTGGCATTGCAACCTATGTTTAAAACATTTTGCAAACCTATTTTAATAACATTTTATTTATTGTTTATTTTCGCCAAGGAATCGCCAATCCTTCACAGTTAATTACAAAGTGCCAATTAAAATACACAGCAATATCTTGCTATGTCTGTGAAATGCAATTCATAGTATAAGAAACCAGTTGATGCTTGATTGCTTGCCTTGTGAAAAAAAAATTTTTAGTTGATCCTGAAATGCAATGTAATATGTTTTGAATCATCATAAATTTTAAAAATTAAGTCACAAAATTTTTATTATTTTATTTTAAAAATTTTATTACATACTGCAATATTTTTAGAACATAAAGTTATGCACTGCGTCTGACAAATTAGTACCTTTGGCTTCGTACTTAAAATTTCGCCAATAAATCTCTGCCTTAGCAGTCTAGAAAACAAGCATTTGTTCAAAAAAAAATTTTAAATTTTGTTTACATATTGTTATGTTTATTATATCGGAAAGATGTTCGTTGTATCCAAAGAGATGCTACCTTTTGCCTTGCATTTAAAGTTTTGCTAATAAATCTCTGTTTTAGCAATCTAGAAAACGTACACAATTTTAGCAATCTAGAAAAAGTACAAAATTGTACACAATTTTAGCAATCTAGAAAACGTACACAATTGTACATAATTTTAGCAATCTAGAAAACGTACACAATTTGTACACAATTTTTATTAAAAATTTTGTTGCATATTGTTATGCTTATTGGACCGGAAATATGTTCGTTGTGTCCAACGAGTTAGCAGCTTTGGCCTAGTATATAATGTTCCCCTAATAAATTTCTGTCTTGATAATCTAAAAGACGTGCTTTTGTCCAAGAAAGTTGAAGTGAATTGAGCCAATTAGTAAAGATGAATAATGACAAGGGGACGTATTTTGCAGTTGGTAATTATTCAGTTTAAAAGGATACTGAGGTCGACTGTTGCGCCCAGGTTGTCTATGTTGGAAATGAAGCAGTATTCTCTCCCATTGGCAATGAACATCTCCAGAAGGCCAGAGTTGTAAAAAGCTTCGTAGAAATCACCATGACCAGGTGGATACCAGCTGGAAAATGAAAACTTTTGAACATATTTGAAAAACATGGGATGTAAAAAGATCAACGAATGAAAAAAAAATTGAATGGGTAGTTGATTATGTAAAAAGATTTTTCTGTGGATATCCGAACGATTTTTCGAGGTTCATTTATTTGGAGATTTTGTTCATTAAAATTTCAATAAGCTGTTGAGAATTATTCTGACCTTGCTCATATTTTGGATAATGTTTAATAGAGCAGTGATAAAGCAGAAGTCCCGATAATTGCTTCGAATAATCACGTCATAATAATTTTGTAATCTATTAATGAAATTTTAGTCATTTAATCTTTACAACAAAGGATTTTTCCTTCATATTTTTCATCTTTTTTCATCGGGTAACCTAATCGGATGCCTTAATGATTGAAGCCAAATTATTCAAGTATTACATCATACATATAAAATTAAGTTGTTTTTGAATAATAACTAGATTTATTAATCCCTCTCATAAATCGATTAAAATAGAGTGAATAAATCTGCATGCATTGTACAGCACAATAACCTCTTTTCATGTTACCGATTGGCTCGCAGGATTTATTAGCATAAAAGCGAATGTTTTCTACTATTTCACCATCCCACGATTCTCTTGGCGAGGATTATGATTAATTTTCATGAAGCGAGTTCTAAAATTCAAAATTCTAAGCATACTTCAAACGCCAATATTCCAGGAAATACACCGAACAGCAGAAATTAATGAGTTTGCAGTCTATGAGGTGTTCCGTATTTTGCATATTAACTCTGCTCGAGTCATTAAATTTAATATTCGATAATTAACGGAGAAAGCCCATTTAGTAGACAGACAGCTTCAGATTGCACCTGTGAGAATTTGAAAGCGAATTTTTAAATAACTTGTTGAAAATTATGCAGTAATGAATTAAAATGAATATAGGAAGGATATCCATATCCTTATACAGGGAAATTACATCCGAAGGTAAAATAGAAGCCATATTGTGGAAATAAGGTTACTTTGTAGTAAAGAGTTCATATGTTACCATCTGAGACAGATTACAATGTCTATTGCTGTCAACCTTGGAAGTTAGGGATTTAATCTCAAAAAAATGACAAATAAATATTTTTTAAAAATCAACTGAGGAAATATAGAGTACCGCAGTAACGAACTCCTTGATACGATGGTCATTTAATTAGGAACTCGGAAATTGCTGGCAACATTAGATTTTATGAGCACTTATTACGATAATCAAGTTACAAAAACCCAGATATCTTTATGCTAAAAAGATGGATTGGCGAGAAAAGGAAATTCAAGATATCCATGCATTATATCGTCCAATATTTGAATTATTTGTTGGCAATAGTTAACAAAAAATTTTTAAAGACCGAAAAGTGAATCAAAAATTGAGTAAAGAATCGATCATAAATTCAATCTTAGCAAATCTAAAACGCATCAAACAGGCTTAACAAGTATATAATAAAATAAATTGCATTTTTTTAGTAAAAAAAAAAAATATTTGAAATAAAAAATATGCCATCTAATTAACTTCATTTACTATTCGAAAACTTTTCGTTAGTGGAATAAAGTTTTAAAACCTCATCCGCATCCGTCCATTTTGAGTGTTGCCACTCTTGTGCATCGTAACTAAATTAAATATAAATGCCAAACGATTTCAAGAGCTATACCTAATTGGATTTCATGAAGCAGATGCGAGATGAAAACGACCGGCCGAAACAGCGCCATTTCAGAGAATCCTATTGAACGTTGCGTACAGGAAGCGGAGTAACGACTCATTACATCGATCAGGCACGTTTTCGGGTAAATATAAATGGATATATAGTGGATCTGAAAAGTTTCGAGTGCTTCAATTTATAAGATATTTGAAATTCGTCAACGGATAATTAGAGTAAATATTTTATGATTCTTGCGCCAGACATAAACTATTTCTACGAACATCTGAATTTATATGTTCCGAAACAAATTGCAACTTTTATGGATCCATGTTTAACTCGGAGAATCGTGAAGGAAAAAATCATTTAACCATAGCAAAAACTCCGTTTTATTTCAGTTTATGTCCAACCATTCGTAATTAATTTAGTTTGACTTTCTCGTGTACGAAGGATAGGGGAAGTATTGTAATTGCCAAACAATTAGAACTCGAGATTTTGAAAAATCTCCATGTTTTTGACTTCTCTGAATTCGAAAAATACATTTTTGGCATTATGACTGACTGTCCGTATGTTTGTTTGTGACATAGATAATTAAAAAACGCTTTGATCCGAAAGAATGAAATTTGGTATATGGTCTTTACACCAAATTTATAGATTTGATTTTGAATAAAATCTACTCAAAGGAAGCGAGTTCTTATGCGAATATGAAAACATCGGAAAAATAATTATTAATTTCATAATGCTCCTCAATCTTTTAACATTATAGCTAAATATTTAACCAGTTGGTTTCGTTTTTGGAATGTTAATAAAAGTAATAATTCAAAATGCACCAACTTTATTTAACAATTTTAGCATCTAAAATGCAGTTCCTTATCAAATTTTAAATAAAATAAGTCCAAGGGTTTACCATCTATCAGTCTCTACTTTGGCATGCATATGGGCGTGATAACTCAAAAATACAATGACTCAAATAAATGAAATTTGATATGTGATCTTATGATTACAACAGCAGTTCTGTGTCAAATTTTCGCTTCAGTAGGTTGAAAAGAAAGACATTTAAAATGCATATTCGGTTTTCTAAGATTTGAGCATTAATTATATATCATCGATTATTCATCAAGGATAGAAAGCAAATAGGCTCTTGAGTAATTATTGTCTGCCAATAGCATGTAATTAATACACAGATAACGGTTTTCTTTACAATACTAGGAAATACAGAATCCCAGGATTCTGTGTACTCATGGCGCTCATGACTTTGTCCAAGATTTGCAATTTTATGCGGGATAACAGGAGAAGGGGAATAGCATTTTTACTAGAAAGTATGCGAGAAAATTTTCTAACCCCCCCCCCCATCTCCCCATTGGTTTAATAATCAGTAAACACGAACTCATGTCTGAATCTAATATTCTAAGATTTAAAGAAATTTTTGACTACTCCAAATTTCCAAATTTTTAACTGATACAAAACATATGTAATAAGTCCAAAATGATTCTTTAGAGTAACTAACGTGTTCTTTCGGGAAAAAAAATGTGTTGTAATAATTCAGAGATACACATCACACTCTCTTCTTTCAAACAACCAAATTATAAAAGCAATGAACCATGACAGAATGATGCAACCGCTTGAATCAGTGATAATTCACCCAATGAGTTAACTAAATGATAACTTACGATTCAGGGTCTGGATTGTTTAAAGTTCTTCCGATGGGAAGAAGGCTTTCTTTGTTCAACCTTGGATACCTAAAAAAATGTAAAATAAAAAAAGACTGGGTTACTTGTTAAGCTACTAGTTTATCCATCACAAAGTAAAAGCTTTAAAATTTGAAAATACGAATATTTAATTTGATAAATAAAAATATTTATCAATTTTCATCGTGAATAACTTAATGAGTGTTATTAGATATTAACCCTTAAATTCATGAAGTTGCCAATTCTCTACATCCCGTTCCACAAAATTTTATTCAAAAAACTGAATGTCTCCGTTTCCGAAAGCACGTTGATAACCATAGACAATAAATCATATGTGGAAAAAAAAAGTTGACATTACTTTTGGCGGTAAAGTTTTTTTTTTTTTTTTTTTTTTTTTTTAAAAACATTTGAGTGTGATGTTTGATGAAGTTGAGTGTGTTACCTGAAGAGATAGTTCCCATTGACCAGTTCCCTATAAAGTAGTGATCTATCTAATAGTTAAAAAATTACCTCTCATTTGTTGTTAGATAATCTATCAATGTTTGATGTTGTATTTAAAAATTATATTAGATATTAGCTAAATTTTGGAAAAATACTGTACGTTACGAAAAGTCAGCATACAACTTTTTAAAAAATAAATATACCATATTATTATCCGGATTCTTTTATTTGTTTTTTACGTAACCTATGACTATTTTCCTATAAAAAACGATTTCTCTTAATTCAAAACAAATAGTCATACATTTAAGGGTTAATAATTACTTGTTTTACATAATTAATTCAATTAATAGATTTAATCAATCATTAATTTAAAGTTATAAGAATGACTCCTTATTAACGATAATTCAAATAATAAATTAAAATTATAATAAATTCAATTAATAATTCCTTTTACACTAGAATGAATCACTTGCCATGAATATTATTACTGTAAGGATAAAAAAAAATTTCCTAAATCCTTAGAATAGTTGTTTACAGTGAATAATAATTATTTATTCATTGGTTAATTTTTTATATCTATATGTTCTTTTTTGGCAAGTAACAGAAATGTTTTCAAGAAAGAAACCATTGAGTTGGTTTCTATTCATTCACGTTACATTTTTATGGTTTGAGAGAGAATTGAGAAAATTTGTCATGTTTCTTTAAACTACCTCGCTTCTTACCGTCCACTTTCTTATATGTGCATAGAATAATTGCTGAATTACACAGTTTATCTGGAAAGTTTTTATTACAGAATTAAAGATATGAAAGATTCTGATACAATCCATAATGTGAATATCTGATGAGCAAAGACTATTTCTGACAGACATAGTCAAAAATATTATCTACACTTCATAACCCTTTAATCTTACCAAAACACGAATGAATTTGCCATTTTGTTTCATGTGTTATGGCAACTAATGTATAAAGGTTCCCCAAATGAAAGGTAGACACTTACGATTGCGTCAGAATGACTGCAGCTATGGCAGCATCACCGAACAGGGATATAATGGTCGGTAGGAGGTATACACTGCATATGGTGTTCAACAGTGAAAACTGTTCGTATTAGAGGAAAACGGTCGAAAGTAAAGTCGTGCTATAAATGGATGCGTCCAGATCGGAACAGCGCGAGGTAGTACGGATTCTGATTCATTGATAGCTGTAGACCACTCTTGATTGATTTCTTGTCCCAAGGGAACACTATCAATTCAACAAATTATTACAGTACGCTGACGAAATTATGGAAAGAAATCAAAAGCAAACGACTAGACCTTCTCCCACAACAAGTGATCATTCTCCATGAAGACGCTTGCCCACACGTCTCCAGTGAAACCCAGACGAACTTTAAAAAATTCTGTTGGAAAGTGTTGGAACACCCACCGTACAGTCCGAATTTGTCACCCTGAGACTTCCACATCTTTGGAATACTTAAGAGAACAAACATTACAAAGGACACGTTTCCATTCGGACGACAAAGTGTAGGAAACTGTGCAGGACTTTCACAAGAATCAAACACCGTCTTTCTACAGCAAAGGCATGGACTGCTATCTGTTTTACAACGACTATGGAAACTACTTTTGATTTCTAATAAATGTATTCTTTTCATTCAACTTGTCCACTTTCCATTTGGACAATCCTTATTATTAAAATTTTGTCATTCATACTGAATACACCTAAACTGCAATAGTACACATCCTATTAACTCTTAATAGCTGTAGAAAGAATATTAATAAAAAAATAAAGTAAAAAAATATTATATTAATGACAGAATGGAGAAAATCGACTGTATCGTTGAGCTTATTGTCTATTGTACAAAGGATTATATTTTGTCCATACTTTGAATATTACAGAAACTATACTATAAGAAACTAAAAACATTATATTAACGTATAGATATTGAGATTGAAATCCACAAAGTGGTATTTGGTAACTGAATATGTAATCGCGTCCTATTTTACCTATTTTTTCCCATTCTTTCATTATTTTTATTTTTAACCATTAATTAATTATTTTATTTGAACAAAACATTTTATAATGTAATTTTAGGAGCAAAGAATCATATATTTTGGTGATGAAATTTTAAGAAGAAAATTCATATTAACATCATTTTTGACTAAGTTCGAAGTCCACTATATTCTAAAATAGGAAACAAACAAAAATGTGTTAGTAAAAATAAAGATTTTTTTTGTCGATTATAATATTTTCTTTATATAATTCGTATATAAGAAAGAAAGAAAAATAAGCGACCACATGACGAAATACATTTCTAGTACTTATATCTGAAGAAGACGACAGGAAGACAAAGAATCACGTCTCATAATACGCTTCTTATGAATGCATAGATTCAAAAGATTAAAGAGGAGCTTCAATACCTGCTCTGGTTGAAAGTGTAGATCTTTATCCTGAGTCCCCTGTACTTGGGCAAAACTTTATGGGTGTCCTCATCTGTGTTAAAAGAGTTCATCAGGACTAATGGTACGTCTGTGTCGTAAGTTTTGTTTAGATGCTGAAAGAAAGAAAAATGTTTCAAATCAATTTTTTTATTACTGATTGTTCTATAATTCTCATCTATTGCATGATACAATAAATACAACTTATATGCGGATTTTTTTTAGAAAATCATTTTTTTTTCCTCTGATGAAGTTTTGAAGCAGATTTAAGTTATTCCTACAGGACATTAATAAGAGTGACCAGAAACTTATGACATTATACTTCTTTTTTCTTAGAAACCTTATTTCATTACAAAATAACGCTCCAACGTCAATGGTTGACGGGTATATAAAAATATTGGAAATCATATGATAAATTTTCCGCATAATAAAGTTATTGAAATAAAAATCATATTTATCAAAAGGATCATTGGAAAACATACAATTAATTCACATCTGTACTTCCGATTATGTCTGACTGGTTGATCGAATTATAGAATTCCCGATGTTTATCTCGTTAATTTAAAAGTAAGTGTCTCGTTTTGAGCTGTTATTGCTTATATGGATTGAAATAATTATAAATGCCCCATATAGGATTTTTACATATCATTATGAGCTTCATTTATCAAAAGGTTAAAATCCAAAATTAGTGACCCATGATTGCTTAGAACGATTTACCCGAAAAAACTTGTTCATAAAAGAGAGAATGAAGGTTCATTAGTTTCGTCAGGTTTTCACTTTCATATATGAGAATTTTGCCGCCACTTCATTGCACTGGACTACAGGATTCTCCAGTCCGTACTCTTGTACAGACTGGAGATCATATTCTTTAGACTTTATTCCATATGATTCCTTTCTGTTGGACATTATAAAGACAAGGTTCATCGACAAAATGTCAAAACACTTAAAGGAACTAGAGCCAATCATTCCAATGGCGATGAAATCATTCCATTTGCAACGTTTCAGGACGATAATGGAATGACTAATGCTCATTTCGTATCTCTTTTGAATCATATCATAAATGAAAATAAGGGACATTTCGTGAAATTTGTCTTGTGAAATCCAATAACTTTTTAATAACAAACAAAAACTTCAGAAAAAACCAGCAACTTTCTCTCCAGGCTAAAAATCCATAGAATAATTAAATTTATCTGTGAAAATAGAGATCTTTTTTACCTTCCTAATTTTCAACATCAAGTATCATACATACAAGAACTAAGGAGGGAGGAAAGCACCAAAGTCTCTTCACGTACATATACATTCATAAATATCTTTCCAACAGAGATTTTGTTTGTTACCATTAACCAAATTAATTTTTATTAGATTTTTATAACTGAATCTTCATCAACTATGTTATGATAACAAGTGAATACGTTCATGTGTTTTTTATACGTCTTATGTTTTTTTTTATATCTTTCAGCATATTATTATCCCACCTAATTTTTCTATAATATCTTAAATTATAAAATCGTTGTAAATGGCTTCATATTATAATTCTTTATGTGTTTGTAAATTCTATACATAGTTATTTTTGAATTTTATTCTTCTGTAAATATTCTGGTATTCAATAAAATTCCCGTAACATGCCCATCAAACGGTTCAGTGACCAGAATGATTACGGATACGGGGGTATGAAACGGTGTTCTTATCTATCAGAAAAATTAAATCATATTCATTAATTGCAATATAACTTAAATAGCTGTTACAGTTTCTAACTATTTTATTTTAAAAACCTCAATTATTTTCTGAATAAAAAGAAGCTAGAAAAGTTGCTAATCATTTTCTTGTACTTCGTATATCTTTTGTATAAGAACAATATTGAAGTGAGTTTCTACAATAAACTTAAGCATTTGTGAATCATTCTTATTCAAGTAATTTAATATTTATAAATAACTTTTGATATCTTTATGAAACAAATAATTTTGATCTTTCATCAATTTTATGCAGTAAACACTCGCTTACTCGTGGGTTTTAATTCCAGAATATTTTTAAATTTCAATTACAAATTTTAAAAAAAAGATTGATATAAAAAAAGTTTTTTTTCTCTGCTGAAGAAGTAAACCAGCAATACTGTATATACAATATGCTACAATTTCTATTCAATTATAATTGTATGTAAAGATCCTAATGGAATAAATATAATTCAAAAAACACTTTCGAATTGATTTATATATCTTTTCGATCATTTTGCAGAATATTCTTGGAATTCGCTTATCCGCACATTTGTCGTGCCACTCATTTTCTCAGATAATCAAAAATTAATTAATCTATCGATACTACAGAATTTACCGCATCCCTTTTTCGTCAATCTAAATTGCTCAAGGCCACACACAAAAAACTGTGAATTAATCTATGATTAGCGACTGTCAGTCATAGTGGCATTAAATGAAGGGAAAAAACTTTTCCTATAATTCGTTTATTTAATTATTCTGGTAATACTACTTTTGCTCAAAAAAATATATATATAATTAAAAGATAAAAACGTGTTTGAAAGAGCAGCGGATATAAAATGAGAGGTTAGCATTTTGGTTCTATATTTCCATTCTATTATTTTGGAATTTCATAATATCCATTTCAATCATATTCATGCAGTTCGAAGCCAGAAAACTTACTAAATATTTAAATTTTTTTATTGCCATTATTTTCTAACACTCAATTTCATTTTGTTGTAGAATAAGTACATGCAAGTTCAGCTGCGTTTTACAGTAGAGAAACAGAAATTTTCGTGTGGTAGTGCTGCCCTCTTCCGAATAAAAAGGAAATTAAAAACAAAAGTTTTGAAAATTTTTATTTATTTATTATTAATGTCCAATTTGAAGATATCCCTTTATGAATGAATATTGTAATTGAAACAGAAACCCAAATAGCTTTCTTAAGCCTACCTCTATCTGCTGGACTGTGAGATCGAGGAATGTAAGTTCATTTCGGACAGGGATGATGGACTTGGGTCCAGTGCAGCCCATTGTAGTTCCCAGACCACCGTTCAACTTGACCACAACTAGTTTGCTCAGCATATCCCTGATCTTTTTCGTATCAGGACTTGTCAAACTTTTATAACCAATCACCTGTAGATTGAATAAGAAATTTTAACCTTTTCTCAATGAAAAACGTTTACTTGATATTAAAAAAATAAAATAACATGAATAATATCTGGAACAAAGTAATGACATTTAAAATAGTCCAAGCACCATTTGAGTGCAATTAAACAATTTTTGGTTTCACTTTTTAGCATTTAAAAGCGCTATTTACACATTACCGTGTATATATATATGCATTTTCAAAGAAAAATGTTGTTCCTCAAAATGATTTACAGGATTTTTTTATAAACTGAAGGGAATTACAATTAATTACAAAAAATCTCTTTGTTTAACTTTTGTGCTTTAAACGTGTTTTGTTATTTCATTTTATAAAACTGTTCTATTTTAGGATTTCCATTTCTTTTTAAATAATTATCAAGAAAAATCTTTATTTCAAGGGAAGTTTAAGTCTGGAAATCGTTGCATTTATATTTCTTTTTGATAAGAAATTGAAATTTTGTATTGTCATTAAAGCGTTTTAATGTAGACAATACTTTCCATTTCAGTTTAAAATGTTAAATGTGATATGCATAATGCAATGAAACCTCTTTTGTAATGTCTACAGAGGGGGGGGGGGGTCCCCTTTACTTTTTTCCAAGTCATTCCAGTCCATTGCATTTTATTAAAAAAATATTTATAGAGTTGTAGACATTCGATACTCTGTTATTTAAAAACTTTAGAAGAAAATATATTTAAAGGTATTAATGCAAAGCTTTTAAGGGCATTCATTCAATTTTAAGTTTTAAAATCCAAATTCTAACATTGCTACAAGTACAACTAGCATTTTTTTTTCGAAATATTAAAATATTCGATTAAATAAAAGAATTCTCTAAAAATAAAGAAAAACAAATGAATATTGTAAGAAAAATAATTAAATTAAAATCAAACAAAACGATGTAAAATATCTTGGTCAATCTTCATTTTATTAAATGATCGGTAATAAAATATAAAGAAAATAAAACATTTATATTTGAATTCTCAAAAGAGTTATATTATAAAAAGGCTGTAATTATCACTATGTGTTATGCAATTGTTTAAAAGAAACTAATATTTTAGAAATTTCAAAATATTTTAAATTCTATTTCTATTATTTGAAATTACAATCATAATTCTGTACTAAAATGATGATGACACTTTATTAAAAAGTAGAAAATATTTTTATATTGTTCAACTAAAGTAAGTAGTTTGTAACATTTAAAATCAAGAATCGATAGAATAGCAATCTTGCGTTACGAACGTTAGTCCAGCCAATGCGTTACGAAATTTTCCTTGGACGATACAGTAAAGATGGACTTTTTTTTTTCTGTGACTTATTTCGGAGAAGGAAAACTGCTGGCAAATTAGTTTAATTTAGTTATATTAACGCTCTGTTTTAAAGCAACACTAGGGCTATTTTGGCACGGATCTCGTAATTATAAATCGTGGTCAAATGACAAGAACGACACCTGAGATGGCACCCCCTCTCTAAGCTTCCACACCACACCACTGCTGACAGAAGAAAGTTTAAAGGGAATGTAAAGAATTTCAATGAATTCTAGCTAATTACCTCAAAAATCTCTGCCAATGAGATTTTAGAAATTTTTTCTGATTTAAAGAATTTACATGTGCTTTTTCTAAATGAAAACAAATAATAATAAACTGCCTTTGCAACATATAAATTACAATCATTTAAGATATTCCAAAAGATATGTTTGTTCTAAAACAAAATTTACAAGCTTAATGCGCCTACATTTCATAAATCAGAATATTCCTGATGTGATAAAATAAAAAAATTTTAAAAAAACTTGAAATTCTGGCAACATCTGGATCACAATCATGTATAAAATCATTAAACTATAAATTTAAAATTCTACTTCAGATGTATACTTATAAATCTGTCAGAAACAATTGCTTTTAATGTCAATTATATTGGAAATCTTAAATATCAGATAATTGCTATCAAAAACGAAAGCTTTATTGTTAAGGCAAGCTCGATTCCAAATGAATGCTCCGTATCAAGCGAGAGCCTTATGAAATCGAACACCTGTACTCACTGCTCCTTCCGGCAGAGGTTCGACCTTCTCCCATTGCACCGTGCTGCTTGTGCCCTGCAAGAACTGCGAGAAAAGCCGCTGGAAACCCTTGAACTCCTCCGCCGTCCTCTGAAAAAAGAAAAACCACAGTCGGTCATCCTTGAATTGCATCACTTTTCAATAGCAGTCATGTTAACGAAGTAATCCAAGGATGATGAAGAAACAGAAAGTGATCACGTGAATAAGAACCAAAGTTTGAGTTCTAGTGCAGTTTGCCATGGTTATATTTTATAATGCGTGGATTATGAAACTGTTTTACTTAACAATCTCCGGTAGATATCAAATAGATATTCGGTAAATAAATTCATAAACTGAACAAAATGTTGTGTTAAAGAATATTTATTTAAAAACGTATTTTAATCGTAAAATCTTTACAATATCTTGGATATTCTGATTTATAGGCAAGGAAAATTTTAAATTTATAAAAAAAATTATGTATAAACATTAAATAACTATAAGATTTGAACTTTTTAAAGAGATAACATAATTTTTTTTCTTTCTCTAGTTTATTTCTATAGCATAGTTCCTCTTTCTTTTGCTTTGTTACAGAGTGAAGATAATTGAGTACGCAGATATTTATTTGTCATTGACCGATTGTATAAACAGTTAAGTATAGATCTAAAAATTTTTATGATAAATTTTATTCTTCTAGCCACTAGTCACATTTATCGGTTTAACATATGTTCGGTCAGTCAATGGACTTGCTGCTGAATGACCTTCAATATAGGTAAAGGTATTAATTCAATGTATTAATTCTAAATTCATTCATCTGCCATTAAGAGTTTTCGCGATGACATAATTATAAATACTAGCCGTCTTTGTCGACCAGCTTGTTCGCCCAGATAATTAACATTTTAGGCTAGTAAGCGATTAATATGAAATGCATCTTTTTAAATTTCAGTTTATTTGATAAATTTAAAAATATAAATTTAACTGAATCATTCTGCAACAAATTATTGTTGGAATAAATTAAAAGTGTATATACTACGAAATATAAGCGGAAGTGAGAACCCTATTTCGAAATAAATGTCCGTAAAACGTATTTTTAATCTTAATTTTAATATTGTAAAATAATCTACAAAATATTGTCGCTTTAAAAAGCAAGCGACTGAATATTTTGATGGATGGATTTGAATTTTATAACGTTAAAATCATCATAAAATTGTAAATAAAACTTGAAGATTTTATTAAAAGTAAAGGAGGAAAACTGTACAGAAATGAAATCGATATCATTAAAGAGATAAGTTTTTGAAAATCATTTTGGGAAATTAATAATTTTGAAAGATATGGTCATCTATTTCCATAGCAAGTATCCATATTGATGGTTAAGGCTATTTTTCACTCTCGATTATTAAACTTTCTGAATTTATTTATTAATTTCTTTCACATCTTCTAACTATATGAAGTGTTTGACATGGCAAACAGCATTTATAATATAGTAATGTTATTAAAATAAGTACAGCTGTAAAAACGCTGAATAAAGCAGTTTGAAACGTTGGTATATCAACATGTTTACATTTGAGTGTTTCCATTCTCTCATACGTAATAAGAGAGATATCTGTGTCATGTACGTTAGCATTTGGTTTATATATAGATACTGGCTGAAATGCCGTTAAAATGTCCATTGATTTGATACAATATACAGAACTAGTGATAAATCCTATTCCAAATTCCAACCATTAAGTTTTAATACGCTTTTTAAGTAAAAGCATTCATTTCCATATAGACTCTTTCACCAACAGTTTGAAAGGTTGCTGTTTTTTAAATTTTTTTGGCCATTGTTTTTTATGGAAAAGTTCGATAGTTAATTAGCGTAAATGCTAGTCACAATAATCTACAATTTTTGTTATAAAGATATCTACAAAATTTCTCACTCTTATTTAGTTGAATTTTTGAGTTATCGTTCACCCAAATAAATTACTATGCAATAAAATAATTCCAAAAATGATTGGTGGGGAATCAGTGGGATAAAAAATAATGGAAATTAATCAAAATCTCGAGAATGAGTTTTTTTTTCGCTATTTCAATGCTATTTCTTTGCATAGAAGAAAATCAAACAGAGAAAGAAATCTTTTTGTTCTTGTTGTTAAATGCACGTCGTTAGTAAAAATAGAAAGATAAAAATGTTTTTCTTATTTTATAAAATGGCTTTTCTTATGAAACAAGAATATCTTTCCTTTACTTTTATCAGACTTTTCACCAATTGGGGCATAAAGGATACAGACAATGATAGTTTTCGGTAATCAGAGAATGGTTATAATATAAAACAAGTTTTAAAGGGTTTGACAAGTTTTAAGGCAGCTAATCATCCAAATTCCTCATTTTCAAATTTATCAGTATCTTACAAAAAAAATATGTTTAATATATTCCCTTTATCTATCCAGTAAGGAATTTGGGACATCCCCTGGCATTACAACAGTAATTCATTCATGTTAGAGTCTGGGTCTGAGATAGAACTGGGCTTCTAAAGTTTGCAAGATGAGAAAACTCGGTAATTAAATAAGGGAGAATCGAGTTAACCTTTAGAATTCTAGTTCAAGCATTCTATTGTTGAAATACATCTTTTGAAAGTTCAATTATGCAAATTATTTTTTATTCTTCGTGTTTTCTATCTGTTGACTGAAACAGGATGTAGGTGAAAAAGAATGAGTGGATTCATAACCAGTTTCCTTGCATGATTTATCCTAAGTAAAACTTGTATACAAAATTTCCCATAAAACAATGTTATAGTTTATTATTTTAACAGTGGATTTCAAATACGTTTTAATTCTCTCAGATTTCTCATTTTTCTGAAAATGTTGCGATTCTTTCAACTAATTCTATTTCTTCATCTATTTCTCAATCGGTAAAAAGATACACTAACTGATCTTTTAATTTTGAGAGTTTTTACTTTTTAGTAATCAAAGAAAAGTATTATAATCGTCAATCAATTCAAGTTCCAGTTGTTGAAAACTTTTTTAGACCTACATAAATGCAAAAAAAAAAAAATGAAATTATATCTCATTGTTTGCAAACAAGGTAATTCAAAAAATGAAACAAACTAGAAAAACGTAATTTGGTATTTTTATTTCTCTTAGCAGTGTGTTTAGGTATCAAATTTTGAATGAAATGCAGAGCCGAATTTAGGCACTTTGTTGCAGTGTAAATTATGAGACCTCTCTTTTAATAAGACGTAAACATAGTGTCATCTTTCAGCATATCCTTGGAATATTAATGATTAATTTTAAATTCATTCTTTTTTATTTTATTAACTTCATGAGTATGTATTATTTATATTTATCTATCATGACTCCAGACTACCCGGCATCCATGTTTGAACATAATATTATGGAAGCAGATGTTCGATTTTATAAATATTCTAAAAACTAACTACATAGACAATGAAGTGCATAAAAATCTGATTAAATATACATGACAAAATGCTAAAATTGTCCTAATATTTTATGATTCATAGAATTTCAAATAAGTTTATTTGTTTAGCACCTAGGAAAATAAAGTTTTCTAATCTACTTACTTCAGCTTAACAATTCTAGGCAGCTACCTCATTTCCTTAGCGTGAAATTCGCTACTTATAAAGTGGAAAGTCTGCCTGTCAGTATGTATGGAACACGATAGCTCAAATGTGCAGCAAGCCTAAAATTTGGCGCACAAATTTTATCATCCGAGTTAGAGTTCTGAATCAAATAGACTTAATTCGTCCAGTTGACTTTCAATTTGTTTGTATTCGATACATCAAAAATGAAACAAGCTGGGTTAGTGAAATTTGTATTGTGCAAACTTCGGTTCCACTTTTATCAACTATACTATGAAGCTAAATATTCAATGCGTTATTTTGTAGAAGTATATGAAAAAGATTCAAGAAATACACTCCTAGTTAATTTTCATTGCAATGAACTTCGGTTTTAAATACTGAGACATAAATTGCGAAATAAATGAGTGAGATTACGAATAAATGAGAAAACATTAACAATTCGATGTCATCATTACTTCCTCTGTTTCGATCTCTGCCACTAAAGTATGCAACATATTAGCCGAAAAGTTAATATATGACTTTGTAGATTTAATACAACTTCAGTTTTCCAAATACGTCCATTTACCGCCCATTGCAAAGAGCTGAAAATAAAGTAATTATCAAATAATGAAGAGAAATATTTTCAAATTTCAGGACCTTTGCTATTAGAATCATTCATTGGAATGTTTCATTAAGTGAAGGAAAGAAGAGTTTTTCCTGCGCACAATTAAATACTGATTTAGACCATTATTGAAGGAAATGTAAGAAAAAAAATATAAATGCAGTGTAGCCTTTAAAAATGTTAGAAAATTAACAGTTCTTTTTCCATTCTGGCCCTATGCTATCTGTTTTTATTCTCCTTAATGTGTACAATTTCGTTTCTGGTAATCCATACTAAATCAGCAATCGAAACAGTTGACTTATGATGGATTACCATCATAACAACATGGACATTTGTCTTGCTTACAAAGGCAAATGTCTATCATTGACCAAGAATTTTCATTGCAATATTCAAGATGAACATAATCCTTTCCTTACTTACTCCATGCAGTTTAACTTGAACACAACAGCTATGCGCAGATGTGGTGGAAAATGGGAGCAAGATCCTTACATCACCACCCCTATTAGCAAAATGCCCAACAACCCTATTACGATATCTTTACAACATTGGCCGACATTCAAAATATCGGACAACATAGTGGAAATATCTTACAATATTTTGCGTTAATAGGGATTTATTCCCTTATTATCTCTTAATCTTAGCAATCAGCATCTTAACACAAATTTATCTGTTGAATTCTACCAAAAAAGAATATTTAAAAGTTTGGGCGGGAAAAAGTCTCGATGCAAATGATTCTTTTATTTAATTCTGTTCCTTTACAAATCTGATAATTCTAAAAATTATTAGTGGGCAGGATTTAAGTACTACAAGACTTAATGAGGCTTTCCAAAGAACAATTTCTTTTATAAATGACAGATTTGATTTTCGAATATTTCCATAGGCAATGTTTCCATCAGGACCTTAATCCTCTAATTTTGCAAACGTATTTTCAATTATCATTTCACCATGCCAGTGTGTATAATTAGTATTTGGTAATATATTTATTATTGTTGTTGTTGTTGTATTTTTACGGAGTATGATCAGAACTTGATATTCAATATTCTGTTTGTTTGTTTTTTTCCTTATAATGCACATTTTATAATCGCCTCGTAGAAAAGAACTATCATTAGAACATATCATATCATTCAAAAAGTATTAGACCAACATGTAGATAAAATGTGGCTTTTCATAAATTTGTGATTAGTATAATGAAACTTTCCTACTCTTTTACTATCAAAAAAATAAAACTATAACGTTGAACAATCATTATTTGGCACTCTGTTTAACTGTGATAACTTACACTAACATGATTGCGATAATAAATGCAAACGTATCGATGCATTTTCCAATCGGGTCGAGTCTTCTAAAATGGCTTTATAAACTTTACTTTTAACTGCCCATTGTTATTGCTAAAATATTGCCACAATCCCTCCCAAACTGTAAAATCGGGAATGTAAAATGGTGTTAAAATACAAGTCTTAAATCATAAAAACATAATTTTAGTTTTGAACTAGTACCTGTTTCTCAACAGTAGAGGGCGCTGTATTGAGAATCTTCTCGAGTTCTTTGGCAAGTTCGTTCTTGGCATCCTGCTTGGTAAGCTGCTTGAATTCGGTGGAATCACTGATCTTCCGCTGTTTGCCGAAGTTCTACAAAAGAAGCAAATAAGGACATCATTTGTAAAATAAAACGAGTTCTTACTTAATCAAAAAGTACTTCGAAACAAAAAAATTTCAAATAATTTCAAATCGTGATCAAGATATTAAGTGAAACAAGATATTAAAACATCTACATAAGTAAACCTCGACATACATATTTAATGGGCTGTAAAATTCGCAAATTGCAGGATAAAAAAATCACATCAATATTAAATTTTTACTTATAAATTGAAAAGCAAATAATATATTAATTAATTATAAATTGCTTTGAATAACATAAAGTGAAGGAAATCGAATTTAATTATGATGGACTTTTCCAGGTTAATAAAAACATCTTAATAAGTTAAAGTTTCTTCTGAAATACCTCATATTTATACAATCAAAGTAAGAATACAAATTTAGTTTAAGCCCATCAAAATTTAATTCATAATTTTATTTTTGATGAATTGAAATCAGTAACTGTTACAAAAGACTAAAAATAATTTGAAAATAAAAGTGAAGAAGTAAAATATAAGAAAAGTATCGCGATTAGAATTTAATTTTGATGCACAAAGAATATAAAATTATTTTAAATGATTTTATTTTATGGATTAAATTAATGATTCAAAAGTTAGTTAATGATTACTCTCTTGCAATCAACATTTAAAAAACTATTAGTTTGAATGAGTCGCCTAAAAAAAATCTGAACTAGATAGATTCTTTTATTATTTAGGTTAGGCATGACTCAAAATTACATTACTATAATTTACAAATTATTTAATTAATTTTAAAATATATATTTAAACTAAATATAATATATTAACTAACTTAACTTAACTTAACTAACTAATATATACTTAACTACTAAATAAATAACTTTTAGGGAACATTATCTTGCAATAGTTCAATAGGCTGATTTAAATTGTAACTAAAGAGGAAATCTATCATTAGACCAACAAATTTTTTAAAACAGAAAAAAAAATGAGAAACATTTTTTAATTGTTTTATTTTCTCAATGCATAAAAAAAAAACAATCAAAGAAGCCTCATGTTTTAAATGATGAGGGGAAAAAACACGAGTCTAAAAAGGAAAAGTAAAGCAATGAAAATGAATCACAGCTTGCAGTATTATCTTCTCTTGAATAATAATAGAAGACCACACGAAAAATTGTATTTAAGAATTAAATTTTAACAATTTGTTAAAGCAGAGATATACTGTTCTAAAAATTAATTGGCATTTTTAAAATGATAATTCCCCTTAAATCTGTTTATTAAATGTCAAGATATTTATATACCAATTTTTTTAACAAACACGCTTTTAGGATGTTTGATGGATAAATAAAATCTGTTTGACTTTCATGGCAACAATAAAAAGAATTATTGTAAATCATAATTAAAAATGCTTTCCAAAATTTATTTATGTTAAAGTAAAATTGTATAAATAAATTGATATCATTGGAAAGACAATTTTTTTTTTTATCTTTAATTTTAAGGTGGAGTAAAAATAATTTCTGTGCAATATTATTTTCAGAAGTAAACACAAGAAATTCCAAAATTTTACTCCTTAGTTAATTGAAATTTCAAAAACATTCATTCCGAGAAACACATTCTCTTTCACCAAAGCACGCTTTTCACAGCTTTATGTCCAAAATCCTGTCTTGTTAAGCGTCAAAAAGAGACAAACGCACTTATTTGCTTTTATTATAAGCAGAGATATATCATTATTGTTGAGTAAAATGGAATTACATTTACGCCTGTTTTGAAGCAACAAGAGAGCTATTTTCGAACAGGCCTCGTAATTTTAAGCAATAGTCAAAGGCAGGATGACAAATGAGCCAGCCCTCTTTCTCCAAACTTCAGGGTATTTATACCTAAGGATTCAGACTCGTTTACACGACGATCCTTCCATAGAATCGCTTTTTAGCCTTGAACCTTGCGACTTCCGAAGTGAGATCTTACCATTAATTTGTCATAAAAAATTAGATCAATTATAAACAAAACTATCTACAGCGCAAGGCGAAAAAAATGAATACATAAATAAATATTCATCACTTGCTGCTAGTATTGACAAATATTCTTTACGAAAGTTGTTGATCCCAAAGGTCATGGTGACCTGGTGATAATGTCTCGGCTTTGGAACCGGAGGGTGTCAGGTTCGAGAGCTGGTTCCACCGAAAAACCATGTGTAACCGGTTTTCGTGTATGTTAAATCCATCGCGGCCACACATCCTCCCGCTGATGTGGTGTGGAAATTTTGAGTGGGGAGTGCCAGCTCAGGTGCCGTCCTCGTCATCTGACCGCGGTTCAAAATTACGAGGTCCGTCCCAGAATAGCCCTAATGTTGCTTTAAAACAGAAGGTTACTATAACTAAATTAAAACCAATCCCAAAACAGCATGATATTCCCATATAAAAGATACATATAGAATACATATAATAACGCCACACTACACAATATCTATTTCCATCAAATTGCATTTGGACAAAGAGAAACAATTCAAAATACTTTTCTCTGAAAAATGCAATTATTTTAAGCCATATGTTTTATGATTACTGGAATGAATAAAGTTCCGATGCTATTTTATATAGATAAATTCTTTTGGCCAATTTTAATTCGTTTCTACATCATTTATTTACTGAAGGTTCTTTAGTTTTATCTCCTACACATTTAACTTCTGATGATATTTGATTTATCCACAATATGACAATCAATCAGATGAAATATCTTATTGAAATCAAAATCATAGATTCGTCTCGTAATTTATTGAATCCAATTTGTACACCTGTCGGTAAATCCTTTTAGAAGTATTCAAGATATTTTATGACACACGATATTCATTACAGACCAATTTTTTGAACGAAATTTCATTCTTTTTAACTGTATTCAAAATGCAGCCCTTCAATCTAATCCGGTATTATATTTCCTTTAAACAAATTCGATTTTAAAATACCCCGAGTAAACCTTTAAAAAATTCAATTTTAAAATAGTAATTTGTACTGGAATTTTTAATTGTGATTTGAAACAATAGAAAAATCGAAAAAATTAGATATTTCCTTTTCTTAGAAACTGTATGTTGCTTTTTATAGATTAAAACCAAAATGCGATGAATTTATTTAAATTTTACAACATAAAATATAGTTAAAAATCGACGTTAATAAGATGTTATTCAAAACATTTATTTAAACTTTCGTTTATTTAAGTACCAAAGTAAACAATTGGGAAAAAGTGTTGTAATTAAAAATTACTGCACTATAATTCAAAAAAGCAATCAATTTATGTTCCGTTTCAAACAATAACTTTTCACTAAATACCACTGGTGATGATCGTTCCTTATTCAGATTTAAATTACGATCTGTGGATGAGAGTGAATGAAATGTATGAATGAAGTCCGTCCTTGAAAAGGGCTGTAACGCATGAGTAGCTAAAACGTATTCTTGATCCTAGATGGCACTACTGAAACAAGAGAGGCTAAAACTCGACTTAAAATCGTCAGCGGGCTTGTCTATGACAAATGCCATAAGCAACAACAACAACTTCTCCCTAACTCATCATTATAAATTATTTTGAAAATGCAACACTTCAACTAATCTAAGGTTATATTTCCTTTAAATAAATTCAATTTTAAAATGCCCCGAGCTCAACTCTCGTCTGTGCCGGTATTATAAAATTACATAATATTTTCTATCATCTAATTAAAGCCGTATTTTTCTGTTTAGTGATGGATTTAATGTTTTTCATTTAGAAAAAGAGCACTAGTAAAAATTTAAATAAATAGTCTTCTGGAGGTCCAAGGTCAGATCGATTATTTTACACTGATTTGTTTGTGAAAATTAATATTAGATTCCGAATATTTCAGCTAACAAAAGGCCCTCAAGAATTAAATTAAATTCGAGAACAAATATTTGGTTTCTAAGTATATGTTCTCGTTATTTAGCAAAATGTTTAACAATTTCGAGAACTAACTGATTGAGTCTGTTAAATCCCAGAATTTACATATATTCTATGGTTTAAGTAATTAATTTATAAAATAAAGATCCACATTATGTTAAAGTGTAAAATAACCGACAAGCCTCATTTAGATTTTTAGCATTAATAGAAATATTAGGATACACAGGATGGTTTTAATATAAATTCTGAATTCAAAAAACTGTGAAGTCTGAAGTCACGGATTTAATAAATGTTCATGTAAAAAGTGACCTATAAACAAAAGATATAATAGTTTTAGAATTAATATTCTATGTAATTCCAATAGTCAGGAAAATCATCCCTTTTGTCCAGCAAATTATTTTATTTGGTCAGTGTATGAAAAATATTTTGTATGCTGTATAATTAAATTAAATTGTTTATTTTGCACTTTAACTATCATATAATTTATAGAATTATATAATTATTATATAATTTATAGAATAACCAATTATCCCTTAAAATAATTAAAGTGTTGAATTATTAATTAACATCAAATTTAACTCATTTGATCAATTGTTTCTATGTATTTATAAATGTCAGAAAAATAATCCCTATTAGTAAAAAAATGATTTTATTACTATATGAATAAATAACATTTTCTGTGCTATTTAATTCAGTTAAATTGTTTCTTTTACACCTTAACTGCCAATCATTTTATAAAATAACTTGTTATCACCTAAAATAATAAAAGTGTAGAATTATTAATGCAATTTAATAATTCTACACTTAATTCTACACTACATTATAAATTCATTATACAATTTAATTCATTTGATCAGTTATTTCATGAAATAATTCTATAAAACAATTGAATTATACAAAATTTTGATGGGCTTTTGCAATATATACTTCCCCAAAAAAATTTTAATTTTTCGAGAAATGAGCTAAGTTAGATAGTCATTCACTCAACTTTTCCGGCAGCGGATGTCATCTGAAATTTTCTACTTCTAATGTGCAGCTGTTTGCACTTTTGACAAGGCGTGGCTTGTTTACGAGTGTCACGATTGGATGACCTACATAGAATCTCAGCGTCACGTGTTCACGGAAAGAGAAAAGCCTCTGAAGCTTCCAACAAGTTGTAAAAATTTTCTATATAAATTCTGTGTATGACTGTGATATCATTAATTTTCATTGAATAGGTATATATCTTTTAGAAGCATTCGTCTTATTATAAATGATATCTTCTCAATTTTTGATATTTAATTCATAAAATTTAAACCCGCACCAAACAAAATTGAAATAATCAATTAAATATTTCTAAATATTGTAATATGAGGTATGAATTTGATCAAAAGTGAATTTTTACTAATGCATGTAAAAGTCATATATTAGAATATAAAATACAATTATCCATTACAGAAAAAAATTCAAAGCTACATATAAAAATGTAGAATACCAACGGATTGTATTATCTATTTCAGTCAGTCTCGCTTGAACACCGAAATAAAATGTTAAATTTCTTTTTCATGTTGATTGCATATAAAGAATATGTACATGGAGAAATATACATATTTTAATTCCAAATTATTATTCTGAAACCGTTATATGTCCAACAAGGTTGGTTATTAAATCGTTTTTATTTTTTTAAATCACGAATAAGATGTTTTAGAATAAAGTATATAAATAGTGAAAGTATTTTTAGTTAAAGCAAAGTGATATTTCTTATTTATTTTTAATGCAAAAAAATATTAGTAGTATATGAATTTAGATGAATAAAATCTAAAACTAATCTACCATAAAAGTATTTTTTTCTGTTTTACTAAAAATAAGATCTGTATCCAATCGAAGTAATTTGTGATATAACAAATGGAACTAAAAGAAAAATCATGAATTATTAAAAAAATTCATGAAGTCAGCAAATCCGAAAATAAAACAAATAAAAACAATCAAATAACACATAGTGTGAGTTAAAGATATTATATTATATCATTTTTCATGCGTTAATTGAAAAAAAAATCATTTAGTGTTCATCATATTGGTATTTTAAATATTTTTTTAATTTACAAAAATTAATCTATTTAATGTATTGATTTCAAATAAAATATTTGTCTATTTTTAGTATCTCTTTAATATTTACAGTTATTATTTTTTTAATATGCTATCGTGAATTTCTAAAATGAATAAAAAAAAAGATTCGAGGACAATGACCTTTATCATACTGATTTATAGCCACACCAAAGCAAAGAATAATCAAAATCAGAGTTCGATTCAGAATACTAAAAAGAAGTTCCATCCGTCCGTCTAACGGCTCATGGATAATCAATATCCGATTACTTAGAAAGAAACCTAGTCAGGACATTGACTTTTAAATTCTATTCTTCGAACCTAGACTGAATATATTTTTTTTAAATAATGCTCAAAAGTCGCTAGGAAGTTTAAAACAATTAAGAATTGAAATATATATTGACAGAATTTGAAATTTATTTATATTAGACAATAAGCAACTATAATAAAAGTTTTGCTTTTACATTAATACCTGAAATAAAAAACATCAAACTGAAATACAGTTGAAAAATTCTTTATTTTTTATCCATAAAATCGAATTAAAATATCTGAAAAATAATGATAAGAATAGAGAATAATAAATGTATCTGTTGTTGAATGTATTTTAGTAAAATAATAAATGGATATTGGTTTATTGGATTAAAATACCAAACATATGAAAAAAAATTTTAAAAGATTATTTACTTAAAAATAGAATTCAGCGAAAATTTTAATTACAAGTTTTTTACTAATCAAAATTTTGAACTTTTTTTTTCAATTCGATATTTGTTTAATCTTTCAAAAAGTGAATTTATGTGCCTTCAGTATTTCTATTTCAATATTTATATTTCAGGAACATATGCTATAATATAAAAAATTATTTTTAACAATACAATTAAATAAAAAATAATAGTATTTAAATAATTGTATTTAAATTAAATTTTTTTTAATTTTAAAAATTTATCTACATTTTATATATTATTGTATATTTTTTTTAAAAATTTGCATCCATAACTTATACATCCTATGTGCGATAGTTTTTTTTAAATATTTTAAACAGATATTTAAATTATAAACGTGTTTGTAAGGCTAGAATGGAAAAATGATGGGATTTTTTATCTTTTTCTCAAAACCTGTTTAACTAATATATAAAACGAATGAACAAAACTTTCTATATAAAGAATATATAAAACAAACGAACAAAACATTCTATATAAGGAATATATAAAACGAACGAACAAAATATTCTGTATGACGAATATGCAAAATGAACGAACAAAACGTTCGATAGAACGAATATACAAAACAAACGAACAAAACGTTTTATATAACGAATATACTAAACGAACGATAACAAATATACAAAATTCTTTTCATTACATACATATATAAAATTTTATACAGTGATATTTATAGGTATTACGAACATGTTAAATTCTCTCAATTCTTTTTGAGCAGTATTAAATATTTAAAATAACATTTATAAAGAAAAATGTCTTTTTTTTAGATTTTCAAATTTTTTTGCTATCTAATATTTATTAGTTTTCATCTTAAATGGAATAAAATCCTAACTAAGTTCACTGTAATGACTAATTTCGGGGAATTTTGTATAAAATTATGCTATGAGAATTTCTGATTTGCAGATGCGTTTACAAATTATCGCATTACAGCACATTTTCAATTTTTTATTATAAAAACGAAATACGCTAAGGTACAAATAATTTTATTCTGTTAATAAAAGCGTTGTATTCTTTCTATATGTGCTATATTTCTAATTGAGATGAACCAGGAAAAAAGTCCCCTTTGCCGAAATTCGATGACTTCCTTATGCTCGGATTTCCTCAAATGCGTAGACTTGGAGTTTTTTTTATTTATTTATTATCATGCCTACGCTCTACAAAAAATAAAAAAATTCCGTTTTTTTTTTGGGGGGGGGGGTTTAAATATGAAATACAACAGACCTTGTGCCAAATTCAAATTTTCCTCTTGAATTAGAATTTCTCTTAACCATAATGTTAAAATACAATTTATAATTCGAATTTATTTTGATTAATTCCAAATTAGAACTAAACCTGCAAACGATTACCTTTATTTCCGAATTATTTTCAACAGATAAATGCTTCGCACTTTGTATTTGACGGTTGGTTTCTGTCGTAAATAAGCTATCAGTTTTAATTTAAAATCGCTATCATGTTATACCTAGACCTAAAAAGGCAGTTGTCTTTTTAGGTCTTCATAATTTTGAGAAAAACCTTTATTTATAAGTTTATTTAAAATTGTGTTATTTCCGGAGCAGGAATGGGCGGATTTGGATTGAGAATCTTGCAATAATACCATATTACGTTCATGACATTTTTGTCTAAATGTTATCAAGAGGATATTACTAAATATTATGATTTGCAAACTGAATACTGCACGGTTTAGCATTTTGTCGGCTATTTTGTAATTTGTAATTATAAGTGAATTTGGTTTTTAATTCGCTCAACGTCAATCAAAACTACAAAAAGGAAACTTCTCACAATTGTAAGTTAGATATAAATTGTAGTGTTTAATTTGAAATTAAATGGTAGAGTCTTGGTATTAAATTGATTTACATGATCTGTAATTAAATTTTAACATGATCTGTATTTCCATATTTAAATAAGAAATCTATCTAAATTCCATAACGACATTGTCTACCAGAGAATATGAAAAAAAAAATCAAGCATTATTTTCACTTTTTAACTTTTAACAATGGAAGAAAATCGCATCATTAGATATTTGTTGATACAATGAAAACGGTTTAAATTTTGCTCCAACAATTAAACGTATTATTGCAAATTATTTATAAAAATATGTTTAATAAATTGAAAATCAGTAGTTTCATCAGAGTACTGCAGAACTGTGTTGAATTGATAGTGCTCTCTGGGGGCAGGAAATCAATCAAAATGGTCCCACAACAATCGAACAATTAGAAACCATACTACCGCGCGTTGTTCCGATTTGGAAGCATCCATGTATAGTACGACTTTACTTTCGATCCATTTCCTCTACCACGAACAGTTTCCACTGTTGAATGCCGTATGCATTGCACACCTTCTATCACCCTTTATATCCCATTTCGGTAGCGCTGCTGTAGCTGCAGCCATTCTGACGCAATCGCCAGTGTCCACCTTTCATTTGGGCAACCCTCACATATCGAATATATTGTTTTATTTCAGTTCTATATCGTCAAATAAACCATGTCCTTCTATAATAAAATGTTTTCAACATTATCTTCTATAACCATAAAAGGAAAATTAGAACCGATTGTTTCTTAAATTTCATAAATATATAAAATACATTCGCAGAAATTACATAAAATACAAGTGGAAAAAAAATGTGGAGTACGCTCGTGATTTGCTGCGATAAAAAAGAAGCATAACATCGCCAAATATCATTCTGCTGATAAAAAGATAAACACACCTTCCATTCCATAAGACTTTAACCTTGACTTAGAACAGTTAGAGAAAAACGGGACTTATCATTCTTTATCAAAAGACGGTGTTGAAATTCTAGCTCTGCCTTGATCTTCCTGATTTCATTCATCAATGACTTTCCCCTTTCTGCTGGCGCGATTCAATCAAACATCTACATACAGCAGATGTCCAGTTTTTTACAATCATAAATGAAATACGGTTTTCTGCTCGTTTCCACTTGTGCCGCTTTTGAAAGAGCACACATCTCCAACGATGACGAACTTCTAAATAGGCAGACTAGGTAACTCATTAACTAGAGTTGCTAGACTGAGAAGGGAATAGCAAGCAAGTTGATTTTAAAATTTCCTTTTCTTATATGCCAAATAAATAAGTTTGTAAAAATACAAATTTTATGGGTGAGGAAATATTAACATTTAATCAAGTATAATTGATCTGCTTCTTATATATTTCATTACTTTCACTCAGTTAATAAAATATTTATCAATATTAAAAGTGAGCTTTAACAACACTGTGTACAAATATGGATGATGGATAGTCTGGAGATAAATTAAAATATATATATACATTTACAAAGTTAATAATATATAAAATATTAACTTAAAATAAATCATTAATATGTTAAAAACAGCTGAAATAAAGGAAAATTGACCATTGTAAAGGAATGAAATTCTTTATAAATTTATTATATATATATATATATATATATATATATATATATATATATATATATATATATATATATATATAGAGAGAGAGAGAGAGAGAGAGAGAGAGAGAGAGAAAGAAAGAGAGAGAGATCACTGGCCTATTTCATATAAACATAAGACAATTAAGCCTCAAACCAAGCTTAGGTATCTCTAGTCCAATATGATCTCTTCATCCAACTTCGGGTTGGAGTTAGGTCAGATAATTTGCTTTGAGAGATAAATAAAAAAAATTTTAATTTAATTTTTAATGAAATTTTAAAATAATTAATAAAATTGAGTCGCAATAAAACGTTGTGTAATTCGATTAGAGTTAGCTATCTTCTATAGATCATAATGTGCAAAGGCATATAATTAAGTGGTTTGAAGTTAACTTCTTATTTCTGTATGTTTATAAATGTAGATTTTTTAAAACTCTGAAATTCTCTTCTTTACCAAAATATTTAAAGTTAATTTGTAAAAAAAAAGCATGAATTAATTAATTAAAATATTTTCAAAGTAGGAAATGCGTGAATTTTTTGCCCTCATGAGTTTTATCAAGTTTGTTCTATTTCTCCGAAAAATTGTTGTTGTTTTTTCTTTTTCCCTGATGACACGACTATTCAAAGAATGGTTTCTGTACGCCAGCTGCTGACTTTTTCTAAATGCATCCACAAACTGGGTCACAGATTTGAAAGAAATGATTCTTTTTCAGTTTGCAGGAATATGATAGTTAAGGCATTGTTCGTGAAAGATTAATCGCTCATTAACGATTCACATAATGATAAGAGTCTAATTGTGTCACTAATGTCAGAGAACTTGTCTTCTCAATTCAGATGGGAATCAGTATTTACTATTCTAATGCAATATGGGTATCCCGCTTTGTTATTGAATAAAGCTGACAATAGTGTACAGGCAGAAAGGTGGTTTTTAAAAAATTTTCATTGTCTATGATATCAGTTAGTAATATTGAAATAATTTTTTATATGGATTTCTGCTTTTGATTAGGGCTAAAGAGGATTAATGGAGCTTAGATACCAATGTGATATAAATACAAATGAAGAACAATTTTAACAACTAATCTGTAATAAATAATAAATTTTAAATATAAAGTATTTATTAACTTTTTTTTATTTTCTCATATAGAATTATAGAAAAGGTATTGTAGCGTACTCACAAATAATATCAAAAACACATTTTTTGGCATTGTCTTCTGTCTACCTATGAACACGAGAGCTCAAAATGATTTTGAGCTAGAACGGATGAAATTTTGTATATGGACTAATGACCAAATGTGTAGATTTCTAACAAATTCTGAATGAATCTATTCATAGGGAGTTTGCTTTTCTGACACCGATTATAAGTTAAACCGATTATTCCAAAACGCAAAGAGTTAAGAAGATAAAATTTACTGAAATATAGATTCGTATCGACTTTTAAACCAAAACTGTAAAAGGTTTGAAATGTCTTTCGATCTGCAATTTTGCATACATATAAACTCAATAATTAATTAACGGAATATTGAAATCAATGAAATTCAGTGTGTTCCTTGTGACTGCAATTGTAGTTCCGTGTCAGATTTTGGTTTTATTCGATCGACAAAAACGACATTTAAAATACATATAGAATAAACAAAAGAAAGACATCCGCACGAAAGAATTGCTACATTTACGCAAAGATCTATGCTTTGTAATTGCTGTTTGCCAATGCTATGCAAGTCATTTGCGGTCTTACCCAAGATTCATAATTTTATGCGGGGGGGGAGGGATAAGAGGGAGATATGAGAGCTTGATGATGATGTCGTGTCCGCGTTACCACGGAAACGGGGGTGCAGTAGCTTCTGAGGGTAAGGACCCCTGAGTACCGGAGGGCAGAAGTCTGACTTTTAGCTTATATGAAGATGAAACTCCCACATTCGCTTGCACAACCCCTTTTTACAGGGGGGGGCACATTCACACACCTCACAGATAGAACACAGATGAAGAACAACCATGTCCGAACCGGGATTCGAACCCGGGACGCCCAGATCATGGGGAAGATGCGCTATCCCTATGCAAGGACGCCGGCATGAGAACTTTGGTCATGTGTTTAAGGACAACATAAATTCTTCGAGAGGTAAAGAATGGGTGAGAGAGTCGAGATGTGGACGCCAATGACAAATGAGGTTGGGATTAGTTAGCACCATTTTCTTACGAAAAGAAAAGAGTAGTTTTGTACCAAAAAAAGGCAAAACAGATTTCATTTCGAACAAAATATATAGAAGTTCTGACTGAGTATTTATTGCAATGGTCACCAGTTTAGAAAAATCTAAAGGGCCGTGCATATTGATGATACACTTAAATGAAAGATATGTTTTGAACAATATCTTAAACTTCATATACAAAGATCAGGAATAAAGTTTGGTATTTGCCAAAATTCTTTTACTTTTACGAACATAAATTAAAAAACATCACGATAGCAGAATTTTTTTTTTAATTCCTACTATTAGTTTACATTCTCTCTGTATAAATTTATATATCTTGTTCAAATTTTCAATCGTTAATAAAATACTTTTTATTCATCCACTCCAGTTCAAATACATTTTTTTAAACTTGTTGTGGTTGACACTTGATGTTAATACAGCTTTTTCGAATATTAATTAATTAATTATTAAATGTAATTAATTTTTAATACTTTAAATAGAGTTTTCGCAGTTTGTAATGAAAATTGAAATCAACAGGCAGTAGCTCAATCGGTAAAATGCAAGGATTTCGGTACTTTTCACGTGAAGGTGAAGAATGCGAGTTCAATTCTTGCAAAAATCAATAATTTTTTGATACTTAATAATTTTTTTTGATAATTATTTAATAAAAAGTAACTTAAAAAAAATTTCTTTGTTGACCTAAGTAGAAATTGAAATTTTTTTTTATTATTACTTGCTTTCAAATGATAACAAATTACCAATCTGAAGAGATAATAAATAATTCTTACTTCATTCAAATTTATTTTCATGTTTTAAAAATCTTCATGAAAAATTCTTTATTCTTTCTTAATTTTTAGAAATTATAAAACATAATTTTCTACTGCACAAAGACAACGCTTAACTCAGAACCATAGAATGTTTACTATTGCCAGTAATTTGTAATACAATTCAAGATCTTTGATAACCTTTCTTATAATTTTAATCATGCTAAATTCCGTGTAATTCCGCCATTTTTTTTTTAATCTGACTATAACTTTTCGTGATTAAGCAGCAATAACTCAAAAATGGAACAAGCTAGGTATATGAAATTAAGCGCGTATTCTTTAAACTAAAATTGCAGATTTCTATTAAATTTTGGATAAAATTTATCAATGGGAAATTTATATGCGAGAGAGCACAATAACCCCATAACCCAAATTTTTCGAGTGATGAAATTTGTAATATGGTTTTATGAACAGATTTATAAATCTAATTAGAATTTGAAACAAATATGTCAAATTTTGTGTGTATGTGAACGGGATATTTAGAACACGCAACAATTTTAATATATGCGCCAAATTTGCAGATATGTATCAAATTGTGGGCAAGATTAACCAAAGAAAAATGAGCCGTTCCAATAGGCGAAATTTAATTTTCTTCATTAGCTGAAGAAGGTAATCATAAAAAGATACCATGATGTGGAAGTATACAAAAGAATCAATTAGCTTGATTAAGCAAGATAAACTAAAGATACCTACATTTTTAATACTTTCAGTATAATTCACTTTTGTCAGCATTTAGTGAGTAAGAACAGTATGAAGCATTAGATTTCGATCTTGTTTATTGTTTGAATCTTTAACATATTTAAAATCTACAAACTGGTAAGTTCTTCGGACAAATCGGGCGTGCCATAAATATCACCACAAAATGGAACAACGGAAAAAGATCGTAGCGCAGATTAGTAACTGAATCTTCTACAACGGAAGAAGACTAAGAATTACAACGGAAGCTCCGATACGATACATACATGTCATTTTTCTTGAGAGGCAGACATTTTTTTTTGTTTGCTTTATGTTCAGCAGAAGAATCGAATTCATTTAATTTAGAAAAGCCAATATAATAGATTTGATTAAATGACTGATTCGTGGTGACGAATTACAACACCAATATTCAATGGATTTAAAAGGAATAATATTCTAGTTTTCAGTTACGTTAAATGCAACATAAACAAATAGATATATTCTGTTATGTACAAAACAAAAAATTGAAGGAGACTCTCGGGGTAACATTCTTATAGCATTTTGAAAACAGAAGAAGTTGGATTTTTGAATGGTGCAAAAATGCCGATAACTTTAGTCAAAAATTGAACAAAGGAAATTCCATGAATAGAAAGTGCAGATCAGAGTGAAATCATTATTTCCTGAGTTAAAGGACATCTTCTGCGAATGAATTGTAGAAAGAAAAGCAAGAAATTTCGTTGTTGGCAAGGCTAATATTCAAAATCTTACAATGGAATCACAGTTATATAGGCAGAAGAATTCAAAGCACTATAACATGGTTCCAATGATATGAACTTCGATTCCTTCATAAAATTAAATATAAATTACGCATAAAAAATAGCATCTACACAAAAATATAAAAAGATCCTTGTATGTTTTTATAGTTCAATTATATTAACATCCCGTTTAGAAGCAATACGAAAGATATTTTGAGAAAGGACCTAGTAAATTCGACTCCGGTGAAAAGAAGAGGGCAACACCTGCACTGTACCTCTCTTCCCAAACTTCCGCATTACACCAACGGAAAAACTATCAATCTGGTGAATTAAAATCTCTCAAAAGTATTCCTGTTTTGGCCTTACATAGCTACAATGAGCTACATACAGGAAATTTCTGGATTTTTTCAAAAATAACTAATCAAAATAGCTAATTCAGTCCCCATAATAAAAGACACGTGCAATGTAATTCCATCAAAGCTCTCTATTCCCCCATAAATAATCAAGATATTATTTTTCTATCAATAATTATATCGTAAAAATATTAATTTAATTACTGTATCAAATTTCATGACATTAGAGCTGTATGCACTCGTCTAAACTAGTTTCAATTCATTTTAATCTTTCCCTAAACTTACAAATTATAATTGCCATTCCAAATTATGATATGGAGGTGCTCGTGACCACTTTGTCACACTGCGGAATTCCGAGAATCACGACGCTACCGATGCCAACGGAAAAACCTTTGACCCATGACGTCAGATTTAACGTGCACCAAACCAGCATATACAGTGTATCGGTAGTTAAATCGCATCTCGAACCCTTCGACCCCAAAGCTTAGGCCTTCCCACTAGGCCATCGCGGCCTACATGCTTTTAGAGCAAAAATTAATAGTAGACTGGGTCCTATTTTAGAGAAACAAGGTAGCAAGAAGAATAGCTGCTTTGCATGAATCGGCCCAAAATGTGGTACAGATTTATATTTTTAGTTACGACATGTCAGTTTTCATTCCCATAGTCGCAGGGTTAATATTCGCATGAAAATATATACTGATAGACGATGAACCATTCATCGGTTTCAATCCGAAATCCGCTATATCTCTACAGTTTTGATGCCAACATAATATACTAAATTTTATCCATTTCGTTTCTTGTATTTTTGTTATCGTTTTCTCGTACACACAGAGAGGAGGCAAACAGATTTATTTTAAGTGGATTTTATTCAAAATTAATAAAAATCTACAGTTTTAAGTGTTAAAACTGTATTCAAATTTTATTTCACTATTTTGTTGTGTTTTTTAATTATCTTGTTCACAGAAATACCGTCAAAATGTGAAACATAATTCTAAAAATTCATTTTTGGATACAAGGGTATCTTAAAGATGAAAGTACATTCAATTCCTAAGGTTTAATATTTTTGAAGTTAAAAACGCTTTATTTCTGCATACGAAGGAGTAAAAAAAAAAGAAAGAAATAGAAAATATTAAAATAGAAAAGAATTCAGTAAAGTATTAAGTTCTGGTTATATAAGAAATATACAGAAATATACAGAGAAATATACAGAAAATATTAAGTTCTGGTGCATAATATAAGGATTATTGCGACTTAGAAATAAAGATGAAGTGCATTATTCATTAATAAGCTGATTGCATTATATATATGCCGATAAATTATCTTTACACTCTGCATTGTCAGGAATGATTAAAAGTCCCTTTGGCGGTATATTTCAAAGAAGACTTCATAACACCCGAAATCAATCATCTCAGAAAGTTTTCAACCTATTCTTCCGGTTCTTGTTTCAGTGAGGATAAGCTCTTTTTTTTTTTTTTTTTTGGTACACGAAGTATAAAAAGAGAGAATATTGTAATCGTTTACAAATTCTAACTCGGGATTCTGCTTTAGGCCATTCCGAATTCAAAAAACTCAGTTTTGAATTTAGTATGCCTGTGAATTCGATCACTTAAACTGATTTGAGCTGAACGCATAAAATTTAATAAATATGTTTATGCTAAATTTGTAGATTTCTAGCAAATTCTGAACGAAGGTTATTCAGAGGAATTCTGTCTGTCCCACAACAATTGGCCTACAGCTTACAAAATGGGAATAACTAGATAAATAAAAGTTGACATACAAATTTAGTACTTAAAGTAAATAACTGTATCAAATTTTGAACAAAGTCCTTCCAGGGGTTGACCATCTGTCGATCTGTACTTTTATGCACTTGTAAAGGCAATAATTTAAAAATTTAAGGCTAAGTAAAATGAAATTTGACTCGCAATTTTAGCGTGCGAATTGCAGGTGCGAATTCACATACAAAACTTCATTTATTTAAGTCATACATTTTTGAATTATCATATTTACGCATGAAAAAAAATGCAGATCGATAGAGGTCAAGTCTCTAAGAAATTTGATTAAAAATTTCATAAGGATCTATGCAATTTTTAATCAAATTTCTTAGAGACTTGACCTCTATCGATCTGCATTTTTTTCATGCGTAAATATGATAATTCAAAAATGTATGACTTAAATAAATGAAGTTTTGTATGTGAATATCGCACCTGCAATTGTAATTCTTTATCAAATGTTAGCTTCAGTCAGTCAGAAAGAAAAGGCATCCAAAATATATATTCGATTTTCTGTTCCTTATGTAAAAAAAAGTATTTTAGCGATTAATCAGTAAAAAATAATCATCAAAAATCATAGGATAGATCCTCGCCAAGATAGATCTTCCATAGCAATTGCTCGCCAATAACATACATTTAATACACATGTTTGAATAGGCTAGATCCTCGCCAATAACATACATTTAAACACATGTGTGAATAGGCTAGATCCTCGCCAAGATAGATCTTCTGTAGCAATTGCTCGCCAATAACATACTTTAATACACATGTGTGAATACGCTAGATCCTCGCCAAGATAGATCTTCCGTAGCAATCGCTCGCCAATAACATAAATTTAATATACATGTGTGAAATAAAATATTTGAGCACAAGCGATGTTCACAAGTTTTCTCAAGGTTCAAAATATTATGCGAGAGGAGGATGTAAACTTTTATTAGAGGTTATGTGATAAAGTTTCGTAAGACCACTCCGTTTGGTTCTTTTTCGCGCTTGAAGAAATCAGTTTTCTTCCCTAGTACAACGCATATTGTGTAAAGCTTACTATTACAAAACAAAGTATCTATTTTGAATTTCTTTAAATTCACATATTGGTTCAAAATTTTACATAGATCTAAAATCCTGATGTAATTTCCACATACCTTTTTATTTATTGTCTAGTATATTGAGTTTTTGAGATATAGTTTTCACAAAAACATATAATTCCATAAATATAATTATGGAATTATTTCTTTAATTTAATTATAAAAACATATAATTCCATAAATACGATATAATTCTAAAAATTCCTTTTTTTTCTGACTTGAGAGCTCTAAAGTTCAACATATCAAATTCTAGACGACGAATTTTTCGATGATTAAGATAACTTTTATAAGAATATTGAATATACAACAGTTTAAAAATGATTAAAAAGAAAAAAATATGAGATTTAGATAAATCCTCATGTTTTAAATCTACCTTAATACAAAAAAAAAATCCATTTTTGGAATTTCGAAAAATTTATCATCGGTGAATTTATTATGTCCACGCTACACCTTTAGTATAATAACGCCTCAAACCCAGACACAAATTAGACACCAGACTATCGATCAGCCAAATTTTAGAACATAAAAGGCTTCCGTTATCTTGAATTGAATTTAACTTTAGATAATCAGAAATCACAAAATCTACAGTAACGACGATGCCACCGGATACGACAAAACTCAGCATCCCATTAATCCCAGCACAAATAAGGCGCTTTGGCTGTTGAGTGGAGTTGTACACACAATCACGTGAAGTACGACATGAAAGCTTTTGTTTTATTTGCGATCATTGATAACTTATGCCTTATCACTCGTTGATAAAACTCAAGTGCTCGCCAAGGACAATCGGAAATAGAACAGAACCTCCTTCCATTTTCCTTCACCTGTACACAGCTGATGCCTGCAAGGGAGGAAAATGCGTAAGGTGCTGTGATTACTTGAGGTCAAGATTTTGCAAACTAAAGAGCAGAGTCTTAAATAGTGTCACATAATAGTGTCTCATGCAATACTGAGATCGGCAAATTTTTAAAGTACTTTTTTCTTTTGTGTGTGTGTGTGTGTGTTTGTGTGTGTGTGTGTGTGTGTGTGTGTGTGTGTTTGTGTGTGTGTGTGTGTGTGTGTGTGTGTGTGTGTGTGTGTGTTTGTGTGTGTGTGTGTGTGTGTGTGTGTGTGTGTGTGTGTGTGTGTGTGTGTGTGTGTGTGTGTGTGTGTGTGTGTGTGTGTGTGTGTGCCATCAAGAAAAAAATCTTTTTTACCTAAACATTTCAATAAATTTGTGTTTATAATTATTTTAAATTGAACGCTAATTATTTAAATGAAAGCTATTTATTATATGCTGTACTTGAAACTAAACAGATTTACTGAAAGCTAATTGACATATGCTATATTTGAAACTGAATAGCTATATTGAAAACTACTTGATATATCAACATTATCTGTAGGTATGTAATTTTAGAAACATCTAAACGTAATAACTTAAAAATGCAATGACTTAAATATATCAAATTGTACGTGATTTTTTTTTATTACAATAGTAGTTTATTCGGTACTTTTCCGTTAGCCGGGCGCAAATGTCGCCAATTGTGAACTAAACGCGAATTTGGCATAAGAAATTTAGAGGAATTCTACATTATTTGGCGATTTTTCGCTTGCGCCCGGCTAACGGAAAAGTACCGTTTATTCCTGTCAAAATTTGGTTCCAATCGATTGCGAAAAACTCGTCTAAAATATACCAATTCACTATTATTAGAAGGTATGCGAGAAAATTTTGGGGAAAAAATTGTCTCAATTCCTAGACGTCAAGACAGAAGTTTGGATTTGAGATCCGATAATGACAGGCGGGAATATTTTTAACCTCTCACAGCTTTACAGACGGCGGTGGACTATTATACTATACATATTATAATAAGTGCCCATGGTTCTGGATAAAGCAGAAGAATCGAACATGCATTTGGAGAAACCCCTTTACTGTAAATAGATTATTTTTAATTTTGATACCCATCAACAGTTTTGGTGTAAAGACCACAAGCACAATTTGATTTGTTAAGTTTGTCCCGATTCTGAGTTTCATGCTCTTATATACTCGGACATTAACTTAGAAGAACTTATTTGCTGATGGAATTCTTGGTCTCTATGACTTTTTACCTCCAAAATTAAACAATTTTCAGATATCTTAAAATTATGGTGCTAACTGATTCTTAGTGTTTATGTGATATAATATCTGTGTTCATACTGACTGGTTTACTGTCAAAGGATTTGGTCCAAATTTCATGCAGGTCCCCGATTTGGACGAAAGTGTCTAATGCTAATTTTCCTCTGTCTATCTCCCTTGATTTCTTTTTAATTATCACGTTCAAATTAACACAAATATGCAATAATTCTAAAAACGTGTTTTCTATCTCGAGAAGGTCAGAAGCATGGTGATTCGCGCATCTTAGCTGAGGAGCTAATCGTGGCAAGTTCTACAAGTGGATATTGAAAATTGAAGAATCTAAACAACAGAATTATAGATTTTAGTCCTTTTTTACGGCTGGTATAACACTGTTCTATCGGAAGTTTAGCATCTAAAAGAAAAAGATTTCAGCCCCTCCCTATAAAACTTACTTATATCACCTTTTACCCTTCTTCGTTTTGTACTATGTTTGATAGACGTTGTAGATGAAGTCATAGATGTTATAAATGAAAGTTGTTATAGATGAAAGGGAAGGACAAGAATATTGTGGAACCAAGCGGATGATCACAAGAGAATACAAATCTCATCTTTGAATCATTTGAAGGTAAAAGAAAATATTTTTCTTTCTACGACAGAATCCTTTTTTAAAAGAAAGTTCAAGTTTTCGTCTAATCTGTGAACTAAAAATTAAAAGTATAGCTTTCTAAAGAATAACAAGACATTTCCCAATTCATTTGACTTATCATACTTAAATATATGTTGCGGTTCATTTGATTAAACGGTTATTATTAATAATAACCAGTCAAACACATAAACCGCTACATACATATTATTTATAAATCTTTGCAACTATATTAGAAATATATACAAGATTTAAATCCATATACATATAAGCGTAGTTTCTTTATATTTTGACAACAACAAATTTCACCAAAAAATTCTTCTGTACTTGGGCGCTCTCTGAAATTTCGTGAATAAAATACTCCACATAACGACAGGAGTTAATTCAGCAGTTATCCTGAGCAAATTTTCAGAAATTTCTAATAAACTTTATGCATTTGGAATCAACACATTTGATTTTGCTTTGTCTAGAATATCTGGATACATAATATGCAAAATTATTTTTGAATGCACTTACAAATTTATATTCTATGAAATCTATATACGAAAAAATCCGAGGATCGAATATGCCAGAATTTTTTTTTTCTCTCTCTCTCTCTTTAATTTCCGCTTGGGGTTGGGGGGTTGCAAGAGATGAGAGAGTCGACTTACCACCGTGAGATGCGTTCCAGTCTGCATGTTCATCTCCATGTTTCCAAACAAGCACCGGGCTGCTACTGACTTCCTTATCCGAGTGATGTGAAGGAACTCGAAAACGGCGATACCAAACACATGCTCTTATAAAAAGCTTCAGATAAGAGAGTCCACGGCCTTGCCCACTCCCCCTCTTCTTCCGACGGCGACGTTCTCTTCATTCTGCGCCCGAACTGTGACCCCAGTAGACACGCCGAACTCATGGAAAAAAGTCATTCATGGGACACTTGTCAGTCACGAGTAGATACGCGTACAGCTCATGGGCTGTATTTATGTTTCAAAATGGATGACTCGATATACTCGCTTTGTAGATGGATACTCTGAATCTATTTACGGTTAGATTAATATAAAGTTAAGCAAGATAGATACTTATAAAGAGAAGAATATTTCTTAAACATCAAATGCATCTATCTTTGTTCCTCGATCTCATATTTTTATTCTCTCTTTTAGAAGACATTGGGAGAAAAATTTGGAAGTATTCTTTCCTGGACTTTTTCACATGTAGGGTCAGGTTAAACATGTTTACGCCTAAAGGATATATGTGTATTAGGATAGATACTTATAAATAGATGGATATTTCTTAACATTAAAGGCATCTATCTCTATTCATTGATCTCTCAATTTTATTCTCTCGTTTAGGAGACACTAGGAAGAATAATTGGAAGTACTCTTTCCTGGACACTCTCGCATATAGTGTTAAACATGCTAACGCATGCATATATTTGCGCTTAAATATCCGTCTATTCCATTAAAAATTATGTATATAAAGCGATCGGTAAGATCCCTTTAAGCCCTTTAAACTCAAAAAGGCGTCTCATAAAGGCAGGGAAGTAACGTGTACCTTTAGTAAAATACTATGCTGAATTTATTGAAGAAGGTTACATCGCCTCTAGGAGCGAAATACACAAGTTACAAAAAATAAAGAAGATCAGCCTAAAGGCCCAATTAGAAAAATGTATTCTATACCATATTAATAATAATAATAATAATAACAGGAAAAAGTTCCATGGCTCCATTCCATGGTGGAGAGAGTTCCATGGTCTGTAAAATTGGAGATGATATTTGCGATTAAAATTATAAACGATTAAATTAAGTGAAATTTAAGCAACAAAATAAGTAAACACAAATAATGAAGAAATCTAAAAAACGCACTCGGTGAGAACGGAGGGGGGGGGGGAGAGTATTTAAAGAATAAATTTTTCAATTTTAGGGAGAACCCTTTTTCAAGACGTGGAAAATTCATAATTTTAAATGCAAAAATATCTGTCGATTTTACAGATAACTACATGGAACTGTTTAGTATATTTTTATTATGATATTGCGTACATTTTCCTAATTAAACTTCTTGGTTGATCTTCTTTATTTTTTGTACCTTTTTTTTTCCACCGTTAGAAGCTCTGTAACCTGTCTTAATAAATTTGGCATAGGCATTTTAGTATAGGTACACTTTACTTCCCTGGCTCCATGAGACACCGTTTTGAATTTAAAATTCTTAAGAGGACTTTTCCGATCACTCTATAGACACTAGGGTGCAGCAAGAGAACACTGATTTACACCGCCGAATTAATATTGATCTCAAGTGTTTCGATTCGCTATAATTTTCCGATAATATATTAATAGCCATTTTCGGCGACCAACTGGTCTGCCGAGATTATCGACTACGTAAAATTTCTATTGAGCTTATGTAATTTATAAGCATAATGGAAATTTTTTTAAACTTCATTGATTTTAACTTCAAACGATACATTTTTAAACTTCAAACGATACACGCATCTCTAATTTGCTGTTATTTCAATTAAAATCCGAAATTTAATTTTAAGCAGAATGTGATGAATCCGGTAGCACACTTCCTGAGTAGAAGTTCGTTAAAAAGTCAAATACACAAAGAAGAAGAATTTAGTTTTAAATTTAATGTAGCACATATATCGTGACTTAAATAATATGTCAGAGGATTATTCAAAACAAATTCTGATTGAATAAAAAAAAATTAGTGTATTACAATAAGAAAAAAAAATGTCAAGCTAAAACGATTATATATACAAAGAAAAAAAGATTTAAATGTTTAAAAATACGCCACTAAAAGCATCTCTTTATTAAAAGTGCAACACAAACTGCCTTCTCTTCAGTGTGGGAAAAAAGTCCAGTATCCATATCTTGATCATCAATATTGGAAGATGAAATAAAAGTAACAACAAAAAAAATTGTTAGAGTTTCATTCCCATCAATGAAAATTATTTGAGTTTCAATTGCAACTATGAAAACTATTGTCAACTATGCAACTATTGTCATTAAATATACTTTAAAACACTTTTAAAGTCAATTAAATGATAAAAAAAATTAAGATTAATTACTAGATTAGTTTTATTAAAAAGAAAATTTTTCTTTTAATTTTGTTGATGCCAGTTGTTGTTGTTGTTGCCTATACCCAAAATCAGCAGGGCTAGATCAGGTTCATGATATTGTGCACCCTAAAAAAGTCCAAAAGCATCAGTGAACTGTTTGTCACATCCTGTCTGGTAAGCCCCAGGTAGGCAAGGATGTTCAGGTGAAGCCTGCACCTTAGAGCAAATGGTGTAAACATCAAAGCACTTGGAGCCACCAGAATGTTTTAATGATCTAAGGTGGCCATTGAGGAAGCGAGTGAGGGTGGATTGACCTTGTCGACTCTTTTAATTTTAAAATGGTGTAAAAATATCATCTGTGCTTTAATCACAATAATGATTTTTTTCAAATTACCAAGGAAAGTCGCCAATCTGTCGCTAATTTTTTTAATGAAAGTCTTCCTTGAATAATGGCATTGGAGTTCAACAGCTACGAAATATTATTTTTTGGCATGAATTTAGCATTTTTACTGAATCTATAGTGTGACTTTCGGCGAGTTTTTTGGCGACTAGTCCCTGCCATCTGCTTAATACTATTCGAAAATCAAATTCGTGTTTCAGACGCTTTTCTCCTAACCGATTGAAATAAAAATTACACTTGTAATCATAAAACCCATAAAAGATTTTATGTATTTCAGTCATTACGTTTTTGAATTATCGCGTTTACATGTTTCTAAAGATACAGACAGACAGATTTTTAATCCCTTGCTGGATTCGTCTAAAAATTTGTTCGGTATTTATACAGTAAATGTTAAATCTGAGCACCGAATTGTATCCATCTAGCTCTCTTCGATTCATAGTTATCTGTTAACTTATATTCGGACTTTCTCAGAACATATCTTTGCTGAAAATTTGACAGAAATCTACAAATTTTGTATAAAGATCATATCCCAAATTTCATTCATCTAGCTTAAAGCGTTTTTGAGATCATTGTCACAGACAGACAGACATTTTTTTTTCAAAAATTTCTTATATATATATATATATATATATATATATATATATATATATATATATATATATATATATATATATATATATATATATATATATATTAATACTTTGTATACGAGAATGTAAAAAAGGTTAATCAGGAGTTTTATGCATCCCACACCTATTTAAATGGTTAGGAAATAGAACTGGAAATATGGAGGACATAATAATGGAATCGTGCGTAAGCTGGGTTGATCAACCTTTGCGACTAGAGTAGTTGGTTTTAAAAAATACCGTCATATCATCAATTTGTCAGAGTTTTCACCATGAATGCTGAAATTTTCAACCCTCGCAGTGCTCAAATAATCTGAGAGCGTTAGAGTAATCTAAATGCTTTCTTTCCTCTCTTTTTGTTTTCATTGTTGTTGTTTTAGTCTTCATTTTCTAATACATTCTACTCCCCAACATTCCACAGTGCGAGTCACTGAAAATTCGCACAGTAAAGCTACTGTCGCCATTCCTTTGTTTATTTGGCGATATTCGTATATTTCGTCTGAGGTTTTGTCATTTTCAAGCTCTTCTATATAAAATCTCGTTAATTAACTAAGAAGATGTTTGCTTATTCTTTACTATGCATAACTACTTTAGAAAATATAAACTTTTCAAAACAACTGTTTTTTTATATCGTATTCTTAATTGATCCAACCAAAGTAATCAAAAACTTTTAACGCTTCTTCCAAGCGGAGGAAGATTTCTGGTTTTGATTAGCATTTCCAAGAAGAGCACGAGTTGATGACGGCATCATCTTGTCCCAAATGCTTTTTACTATTTTCTTTTTGGATTTCTATTTTACTATTTTCTATGTCTATTCTTTTAAATTTATTTTGAGTGATTTAACTGATCAACATGATCCACAAAATGCTTCATATTATGCGCTGTAAGGCGCATGAAACTAAAAATAATATTTTAACAATCTTATTTATGGAAAATATATTAGTTCAAAAGAAAAAGCAAAATATATAATAAGAATATTTAACACAACAAAAGCAAGAAGCTCGAGATGTAAACAAAAAATTTAGTATAGTTACATTAACGTGCCGTTTTAAAGCAACACTAGGGTTATTTTTCGACGGACCTCATCATTTTGAACCGTTTTCAGATGACGAGGACGACACCTGAGCTGGCACACACACACACCCTCTCCAAACTTTCACACCACACCAGTGGGGCGAACGTTGGCCCCAATGGATTTAATGTGCACAGACCCGCTTACACGACAGTTCTTCAGTAGAATCGAGTGTTAAAGCTAAAATATTCCGTGACTTTACCACCAGGCACTACGGCCCGAAAAACAAAAACAAAAAAAAATTGCTACTAAAAAACCATAATTTGTTTCAAATAAAAAAAAAAGAAGACTAAACTTAAGAAATGTACTCTTGATAACAGCTAAACTTCAAAAAAAAAAAAAAAACAAAAAAAAAAAACAGAATAGTTCCCGCAAGTTGCGAGTTCTAATTTCATATTTCATCAAGAAATTAGGATAAAATGTTGTGAAAGCTATATATGGTGACACGAAGTGTGCTCAGACTCGAAAGGAGTGAAATGTGGGCTTAATATTTGGTAATTAAAAAAAACGATTTTGAGGTATTAATTTATTAAGATCTAGGTTTTTAAACACAACAACCTTTTCATTACAAACTATTACAAAAAAGTATTTAACTGCTTTTTATTATATTATATCGTCTATTCATCAGGATTATCATCTTACCCCGAAATCAAACTCATCTGGTCCCAATGCCAGTCAAAATGATACTTTTGCATCATCTTTTTAACCCTTTCACTCGGATGGAGCCTCTCACTCACCACTCAAGACGGTGCATCATTTTGACGTTCTATTTAGTTATTTTTCAATTTTCATTAAAAAATTAATTTTACCGTTTTCATTGCTAAAAACTTAAGTAGATTAATTTGTCAAAGAAAATCGATTTAAAACAATTATGTACATTTATTTCCAAAAGCAATAAACAAATCTTTGTATTAGGTAAATAATTATGCATCGAATTACTTTTTCGAGTGCGAAGGATTAAAATAGCAAAAAAAAAAAAAAAGTATTGATTATATTAAAACAAAAATTTATCCAACTAGCTACAATACAAGAATTGGATTTTCTAATAATACATGCAAAGAAAAATAATTTTCTTCAAACCAGAATTTATCGAAAATGAATGCCGTGTTAAAAGTTGATGAAGACAGATTTAGCTCAGTATACATGCAGAATTAAGTAGAGAAACTCCAATATCATGAAAAAGAAAGTGAAAACAGAAGATGGATAGATTACTCGGAGATATGTGTTTTCAATTGCGCCATGATGTCTTTGGACACAATTCCACTAGGAATGTCCAAGTACACAATAAACAAAAACAGGTGTAAGGCGAACAAAAATTAAACAGTTTGAGCATCTATCACAATCTGAAGGCCTGGTTGTTCTCTACCTTGCGTTCTATCTGTGAGGTGTATGAAATAGCCACCACCACCCCGTAAAAAGGGGCTGTGCAAGCTTATGTGTGAGTGTCATCTTCATATGAGATAGAAATCAGACTTCTGCCCTAGGATGCTCAAGGGCTTTTGCCCTCAGAAGCTACTGCACACTGGTCTTAAATCGCAGACAGTTCGTCAGCGGGTTTGTAAAGTGCCATAAGTAACAACAACAATCTGAAGGAAAGGAGAAAAATCTTGGAATTTTTAAGGAAATCATGAACAGCAAGTTATGCATAGTTTTTTTTAACTAAGCAGAACTAACATTTGTGGCAAAAGCAGCTGATTGCAAAATGCCGTCAAATATAAAATAATTTAACAGCTACATTAATTATAAAGAATTTACTTAGAATTTTAAGACAAATAGTTGAGCATGAAATAATGATAATATTTTATCATTATTTCATTGGTTAATAAGTATAATAGCTAATTATACTTATTAACCAATCAGTACCTAATCATATGCAAATAGAAAAAAAATGCAAAATTGTTCGTCTTGAAGATCAACTTTATTCATTGTTACCCTTTAATTTTACAGTTATTTAACATTAGGCTATTAAATTTTCAATAATAATTGTAATATTAGATTAATAGTTATATTTAAAATTAAAGAATATTAAATTAAAATATCAATTATGTTAAAAGTAGAAATTATTAAATTAAAATGATAATTATATTTAAACAGAAATAGAAATAATTTTTAAATAGTTTTCAAACATTACAAATTTATTTGTTTATGTATAAATTAAGGTATGCATTTTTTAGCATGGTTTAGTCGACAACAGTTTCAAAATAAATCAATAAATATTTTTTAAAAAATAGATATTTAAATCAAATAAAAATGGCCAATAGAAATTATCAATGATGCTTTTTTAATGCTTGCTTAATTTCCATCTTATTCACTTCGCGTTTTTCATTTACTACTAAAGATACTTGAAATCAAACGGTTCAATTCAGGATACTGATGTAAGCTAATCATTTTTCGAAGTAGCCTCGTTCTAAGAATCTACACTGCCGAAACTCTATTCTAGAAATTGTAGATTATTTATCAAATTCACACAGTCAATAAGAAAATCCCTTTATCTTTATTGACTTACTAAATCAAACAATTTCGTCAAAAGCACTAGCATTCATCAAATTTTTCCTAACACATTAGTTCGAAAATTTCTCGTTTTACCTAATGGACAAGAAAAATAAATTTTCTCATTGAAGTAATACAGACAATTTTAAAACGAAATAATTACCGCAAGTTTCTCTGCGTGCGTTGACATCCTTTCAGGAATCTTGTATCACAAACTCAGCGAAAATATCGAACACATGTAAAATAAACCCGCAGCTACAGCGTTACGTTCAGCCTTGTTTACCATTCGACAAGCTGCGTTAGAATGAAAACACTACGTGGTTTCGCCTGTTCTACGCTACATGAACGTAGTAGAACAACCCGTCGGAGTTGAGAGGATGAGAATGGAAATTAATGAAACTTCAATGACGTTATTAGAACTTACTGCACTTTGCCGGGATATTATTTTTGTTTCTTCCTTTTTCTCGTCACTTTCAGGAAGCAACTCACGGCGCCGCAAAGGTTACTAGGCTCTTTCTGCAAGGACAGAGTTACGATACAAGGACAACGTCGCCTTAACATCCATTTGAAAAAAATTCATCTCGAGTAAAAACGCTATTTGGCGACAAATTTTTTCTTTTGCAGCTGACCTCAAAAATGAATCGATTAACCTTCCTGATATAACTGGATAATGCTATTGTAAGAAGGCATTTTGCACATGATTGCAGTGAATAGTCTATGTCATATTTTTTGAGTTTGTTATATACGAAGTATAGAGTGAATACTGCTATTGTCGAAAAAATTCGAACTCGAGATTTTGACGCATCTCCGTACTGCAAACCTCCCTTCGAAAAACCTATTATATCTGTCGGTCTGTCAAAACGAAAAATTAAAACTCTTTGAGCTAAAAGAGTGAAATTTAATATAACTTACGACCAAATTTGTAGATTTCTCTCAGAGGTTGGGCGAAATTCATTCAGAGGAAATCCGGATGTCCCAATAAAACTTAAAGCGATAGTTACAAAACGAAGAGAGCTAGATGGATAAAATTTGGCGCAGAGATTTAACATCTAAAGTATATATTTCTAACGAAGGTGGAACCAAATCCGTCCATGTGTTAACTGGTCATTGATCTGCAAGCAATAACTCTAAAACGAATGACTTAAAATATATAACGTTTGTAATGTGACTTTATGACTGTAATTGTAGTTCTACGTCATATCTTGTTTTGACATAGACCTGAACCGCGTCTAAAACGTAAATTATATTTTCGGGTACTATTAAATGCATGTCAGGAATCAATCTCCAAAAAATATCACCAAAGATCACACAATAGATTCAATAAAAACATCAAAGATCTATATTTGGTAATTAATGTTCGCCAACGCTATTTGCAAGGAATTGCAATTTGCAAGGTCCAAACTCAAGATCCAGAATTTTATGCAGGGGCAGGGAAGGGAACAATACTTTTATTAGAGAGCATGCGAGAAAGGTTTGAGATCACTCCCGCTGGTTCAAAATGACATAGAGATAATTCATTCTGAAAGATAAAAATAATACGAAGATAATAAATATTTATTAGAGTTGCTTTCTTAGACGGAATTTTCTGAAAAACGTTTCAGAATAATAAACAATAGTGTAACCATAGTAAATTCGGGAAGGGAGAGCAACACTTCCTCTTAAGGAACGCCCCTGAAGACATAGTTTATGAGTTGGCGTCAGGCCTTTGAAGTCAAATGAATGAGACTAATGAGGTGAGAAAAAATGTTACTATTCTCCGCCATTTATATACGATACTAATTTTACTTATATCTTTTTCGACTTTTGCAATTTTTCAAGAGAACATATTCTTTATTCCTAATGTTTATTTTCGAATGACTTAGTGTTAAGAACAGAAGGGCCTACGATAAAACTCCTTTCAAATCCAGTCATTCAAAGGAATCTAAACCAACACCGTTGCTACCCAAAAACTTTTTCACATACCCTCTAGTAAATCTTATTCTCTAAGACTATAAAAAATTGTGAACTTTGGGCTAAGCAGAGAACGTCTTGCTTGGAATAGGCTTACAATAGATACAAAATATTAACTTTTGATGTGAATTAGCATTTTTACTGAATCTATCGTGTAGTCCTTGGCGAATTTTTTGGCGATTAATTTTTGCATACGGTTAATAATGTTCGAAAATGGAATTTGTATTTTAGACGCATTTTCTCCCAACCGAATGAAATCAAAATTGGAGATAGAGCTACACTTGTACTGTAGTTCTATACCAAATTTGATATATTTAAGTCATTGCATTTTTGAGTTATCGCGTTTACGTGCTTACGAAAATACTGACCGATAGACGTCCAACCCCCCCCCCCCATTTTGATTTTGGCTCACAATTCGATGGGTGTCAACAATATAAATGTTAAATCTATCAAATGTAATTTATTAACAGTGTAAATGTGTATCAAATTGTATCCATCTAGCTCTCTTCGTTTCGTAGTTATCGAATTACTTTATATTCGGACTTCGTCAGAACAGATTTTTGCTGAATTTGACTGAAATCTTCAAATTTTGTGCATATACCAAATTTCATCCATATAGCTCAAAACGTTTTTGAGTTATCTTTGTCGTACAAAAACAGACGTTTTCCCAAAATGTGTTTTCGAAGTCATTGAAGTCTAAGACATGGAGATTCATCAAAATATTGAATTTATTGACGATTACAATACTTTCTCTGCATTTTGCATTCGAGAAAGTAAAAAAGAATAATTCTGCTATAGCATTATTGAGGTAAAAATGGAGCGCAAATCCATTAGTCATTTCTTTCCTCTTACAACAATTTAAAATCAAGCAATTTGACCTCAGAGAGCTCTTGTTTAAATCTAAGACATACGTTTTTTTTTTTTTTTTTTTTTTAAGTACAATAAATTTATGTTAGATACGAAATACAGGATAAACAAATTTATCTGCAAACAATGTTTTATAAGAGAGAAAAAATATAATAATAAATTAACTAACTCAATAAAAACACCGAAAAAAAAAGACCTTTTGAAAATTGTCATTGCTTTGCTTTCTGAACTGAGAAATGTTAAATTTTTGGATTTTAATAATGACAAATTATTTTTTATAACTCAATGAAGCCGCATTTATATCGAAAATTAAAGGGAGTAGCTGATAATTTATTAAATACATCAGCAAACGTTTTCATTATAAATAATCGAAAAGAAAAAGTAGAAGACAGGTTATTAAGTTATGAAATGCATAAGTAGATAGTCCAAAATTTTTACGTTATGACACGGTAAACTTCGTATGTTATTCAATTTTCTGAAAATAAATGAAATTTGTTTCCAATCGATCACTTTAATATTTTTTCTCTTGTGGATATTCATTATTTATCAGTTGTGAAAGATGTCAAAATATATTTATCTTTTCCCAATGCTTTTATAATTACTATTCTGGTCCTGCAAGTAATATAAAATTCAAGAAATATTTTTATGCCAATAATTAGAATGCATATTTATCATCATTTATGTCTGTAATTATTTCAACACTTAAAAATTAAATTATAATTATAATTTAAGTACCACATAAATAAACACAATTTTTAAATTAAAAAATTTAGTAACGTAATAATGTTAATTTAAATAATTTTGAACGCTTAAAAATGCATATAAATCTATAATTATTATTCTTCTAAAAAATATATTATAATTCCAAGAGTTAGGAGAATAAAAATTTATTGTGCATAAAAAAAATGAAAAACATAATAATTAAAACTATTTGTAAATTGTTAAATTAATTTGAAATAATTTTGAAAGAAAACAAATGAAAAACATTAGTACAGGACCAAACTCAGATCTCTTGAATGCTAAGTCAATAACTTATTGACTGCGCTGTCCCAAACCTTCAGTTCGAAAGACACATTATTAATGATAAATTATACAGGAAGTTCGAGATCATTTCCTCGAAACTGGCAGGCTATTATTCTTCGATATTTCAACCAATGAATATCCTAAAGATATATTACCATTATATTATATCTCATCGTGAACTCAATTTTCCAACCCATGCTCTCCTCTTGTAAAAGCAATAATAACTGATAGGTTTAACAAGTAGAAGTACTCATATCCATCAGTTACAGATATCACTTAGCATAATACTAAAAATGACTTTATTTGTGCTTAAGGATTTTTATTCCAAGATTTCAAAGTCTCAAAACTCATGGGATAGAAAATGTTTATTACATTATCAAAAAGTGACAGTGGGCGCAAAATACTGAAATCTTAATGAGCACTTCCAGTAAATAAAAGGAAAGAGAAATAATAATGTTTATCTATCAACCAATGCATTCAGAAGCTTAGCTCATATAACAATTCCATTCTTTTTTTCTATTAAAATTTTCTTTTTAGATAAATGGTGTTGTTTTTAATCGATCTTGAATTTTTTAAATCATGGTTAAATGAGGAAAACTTTTGGCACACCAACAAGAGTCTTTTTGATTTAGATAAATTTAATGCACATCAGGTATTAATCTAGAAGCCTGGAATCATCTTGAAACTGTGACCCTCCAATCATAAATTCAATTGTTGAGCTGTCTCAAGAAAAATTGCACGAGACAGCACAACAAAATATAAATTATCAAACATGATATTAAATTTAAAATTTTAAGAAAACAAAATGAATTTTTTAAAACAATTTATGAGAAATTATTATGTAAAATATATGAATGATTAAAAAAAAAGAAATGAAAGTCCACCATCAGTAAAAATATAACACGCAAAACTTCTCAAAGAAAAAAATTACTCTACTGTTTATTTTTTAAACTCTTTTTTAAAAAAACCTTTGTAATTTTAAAATTATGTAGATAACAGATACAAATTTTAAATTATTGCACATACAAAGTAATAATAAAAAGGAAATGCTTAGTTAGTTTAGAAATGTAATAATTTATTTAAAAATACATATATACAGATCTTCAATACAAGGTGACAGTTAAACAGCAGTGTACTTCACATAATAATAATAAATACCAAATGACACAAACCACAAATTTTTATAAGCCAGTAATACAGCAGCTGATGTTGGCAGATAATGTTTGCCATATAAGAATTAGCTTTAGAATTCTACAACCTATAGTCATATGTTAATATAACAACTGTGTTATATATATATGCATGTATATATGTATATATATATTTATATCCATAATTACATCTCTAATATTTTACAAACACAAACAAATCTGAGATAGTTACAATACAATCTTCCACATATTTTTACATAGTATACAGCAAATAAAGCTATAATATTTCCTGATTTTAATTTTGTGATAAATCATAAAAGCTGGCAAACGCAGCAATGTGCTTTCATTTTCAATTTATACAAAAAAAAAAGCTAATATTATATAAGAAATTGATAACTTTTTGCATGTGACAGAATATATCTTACATCAAACAAATCCTTATCATAAGATTTTCTACTCATAGTTAACAGATGTATGTATGCTTTGACAAGGTTATTATAACTGAAACTTTGAAATCACATTCCAAACAAAAAAAATAGATAAATATTAAAGCTTAAATTCAAAATAAATTCTAGTTCTTATTCATTAGTTAGTTACCTTAACAATCTTGGCTAATGACATTCCAAAAATTACCCAATGCCATTTTAACATATATCAAAGGATACAGTGCAGATAATTAATTATAACTTATTTAATTCAACATAAAAAAACTAAGAAAGATTTTTGATAAATTTATTCAATATAGTCTAATTTTAATACGGGATTAAATAAAGCATTGATTACACAAATTTTACGTAAATTTCAGATATTTCTGTTAACATCAAGATCCACATAAAATTATATATATAAAAAAAAATCTCAGCAAGTGAAATATTACTCTCAGTACAAAAATTATACTACAGCATAAATGAAAAAGATATCATGTTCAAACAAATAACTTGCAACTAATCCAAACTAAAAATATTCAGCAAAATGAAATTTCAAAAAGAGTAAAAAGTGAATTTTAATGTTTTAATGAAAAATCTAATTTTATAGCTGGACAAAAAGAAATTTTAGCTCTCAACTTCAATACCTAAAATTTAAAAGTTGAACTTTAATTACAATTCATAAGTGAAATGTGAAATTGAAGCATTCATTGCAAGTCAATTTGAAACCAATACTATACATAGAATTAATTTAATTTTAATAAATTAACAATGAACCAAAACCATATATATTAACCATTAAAATTCAAACATATATTCATAAAATCTGATAAAAAGAAATGAAATGCAAGTTTAAAATCAAAACACCTGAATGTGGCAACTATTTCCTTTTGAATAAAAATAATAAATAAATAAATAAAAATTCAGTGCAGTTTTTAATATTTGAGTAAATCTTCTAAAATACATTTTTTTTTTCCTGTATCACTGCATATTGATTTTGACAATATCAGTGTATTTATAACCTTTTTAAGTTATTATTAGATTTTTTTTTAATTAGGATATATTATTTTTCCATAGACTGAATTTCATATAAAAAAAATAAGAGAAGAATCCATTTGGTCATGCTTTTAATCCTTTGAATCTCTATCAATTAAATGCATTCTTTATATAATAAGAAAAACTTCCAATTAGGAAATACAAAAAAAATGCAATAAATTTAAGTAATTTTTAGAATTTTTTAAAATTAGAATATATTATTTTCCCATATGTTGAATTTCACATCAGAAAAATAAGAGAAGAATCCAAATTGACCATGCTTTTAATCCTTTGCATCTTTATTAATTAAATGCATTCTTTACATAATAATAAAACTTATAATTAGAAAATACAAAAAAAAGCAACAAAACATTTCTACTGCAAACTTTCAATCAACACATATGCCTTAAAATAATATGTTCAATATATACAAAGATATTATAAATATAACATTTTTTTACTGAGATTTAACTGTTAATAAATGCAATATGGAAACTTTTCAAAGCCTATAATTTTCATCTAAAATAAGAGGACCAATAAATTTCATTTTTACTGAATACTTTGCAATTTTTCAAATTTAAAACAAAGTCATCAGTTCTACATAAAAATACTGTATGCGGTAAATATGACATGAAAAAAAAGAATGTTGAGAATTATAAAATAATTTAGATTTTACATGATTAAAATAATAATAATAATAATGAAATTTTTATCAGTCTGAACATAAATAAAAATTTTATTTAATTTTAGTTAGTGACACTTTTTTGCTGATTAAATATTATATTCTACGAAGGGCAATTTTAAAAGTTGTTTGAATTCATTAATGTCCTCTTTTGAAACTATTCAAGGGTGAATTTTGAAACTCACGGCAATAATGTAATAATATGGGCAATATTTGAAGTAGCACCCTGTTCATCAAACTTTTCAGCCAAATTAATACAATTATTTACCAATTAATGAACAATAGATAAATAACATCTACTAAGAAATTTAAGTCTTTGCATCTTATAAATATATGCAAAAAGCATGCATTGACTGATTATAATAAAAATGCATTTAAAATATTACTCTAAAAAATTTAAGATGTTTTTAAATGCAAGAAAAGTAACAGTTTTTTTTTTTTTTTCATTATTATTTAAATGCATGCACTATAAAAATGTTATGACATATGCAATAAATATAACAAAATTCTTTACAATCTTCTTTACTATGAAATATAATTGCATAAAATAAACACATTTTTTTTAATTAAATCCTATTTATTTCTGCAAACTAAAGCACATCTTTTTTTCAATGTATTCATCATACACATTTTTTTAAAAATATTTTTCAATCCTTCATTTTATTTTCCTGTAATTCAACTCAATATGCATCTAATATTGTCTTTTGATGTTCAAAATCAAGTTTTAATGTTAAATACATCAAAACAGAAACAATAGCAAGCTGACACCACTGGCTTTAAGTAAAAAATAAAATCTGTAAATGTACAACCACTTTTTTTGGAGAGGGAGACAGGAGAAGAGAAATGTATATATATAACAAATTCAACAAAACTATGATGTCGAACATTTATACATATTTTTCTACCAAACACAATAAACTATTTTAAAAGCCAGAAATGCTTTAACAACATAAATTTCAAAATTATGAAATTGCTATCAGAATACCTTATTAAATGGAAAAGCAGGAATGTATATAAAAAAGTAAAATACCAATTATGGAGAATTTATTAAACAATAATACTGAAAGACAAAACAAAAAAGAAAAAACAAAGCACAACCACCAAGAAATTGATTATAAATTACTAAAGTAAATATAATATATAAAATAATAGATTTCAAATTTTTAATGAAAAATGCATTTATGATTTTTCTAAATTATGTTGGAGCACAATTATATGATTTTCATTAATTTTTTCTTCATTGATGCTCAAATACAGAAAATCTAGATTATTCATTAATATAAAATTCTAATAATTAGTTACCAAATATGATGAATCACTTAAAACAACTCAAAAATATATAAGGTATGCAATATCAAATTGAAAAAATAGTCAAACCATTTCTAATATTTCAGTCTAAGTTTTAACTCCTAACAATTTACATGATTCCAAAGTAATAAATGCAGCTTTGCACAAAGGCTTTATTATTTATTTTCTTTGCACTGACTACACTGCACAATGTTAGGTCAATTATATACAAACATGGAAATATATGTCCTAGGAAAACTTACATACATCTGTTCATAACAGCTTCAAAAAGTTATTTGTCACCTCAACAAGCACAATCCAGAGATCTCTGCTGTCGCTGTTGGTGACGGGTAAGTCGCCTAAGTGATGCATCGCCATACTGAATACCAGACCCAATTCTTTCAGGGTCAAGCTCACCTGTAAATTAATAATAATGTTCACTGTTGAAATTTTTATCTTAATAATAATTAAATTTATCTGTATTTCTGTTAAACTTTTCAACACAGATTGTTACACTGACAGCTACTAATGTGTTGCAATTATAGTTTTAACCCTTAATATTTTTGTACATTTTGGTATCATTTTTTAAATAAGCTTTTTAATAAACTTAAATATTATTCATTCAGGAACAAGTAATATAAAAGGTGTAGCAAATTTAATTTTAAAAAACATTTCGAAAATAACAATTTTAACTCTAATTTCAAATTATACATGGGTTTTTTTTCCAATATTATGTTAACTGGGGATTACTAATGTTAACTGGATAACAAAACTTATCAGAAATTTTAAAAATAGGAATTTAATCAAATCTATGTAACTTACCAGCTTCTATCTTTGCCAATATAGTCTTGGAGCATTTTAAAAATGCTTCTTCCACATTTTCACCAGTGAGAGCACTTGTTTCAAGAAACATCAACTCTAAAAATTAAGGAAGAATATTGTAATAAAGAGCTATGAAAGTAGACATGAGAATAGAATTATAGAAAGAAATGGCTACCAGAAAAAAATGGACACCAGAATGGAAACAATCTCTATATATAATATTTTTATTGAGAGAGATATATACAGATTATCTTTTTAGAAAAATCAATATATTAACTTTGCCATAAGCTTCTGAATACTTTTCTATAAAATTTCTTAATTAGTACAACTCCAAGTTATCTCAGTTTAATGAATAGCACAAAAAAGAAAATTTAATAAATATATACTCAAAATGTACACATTATAATGAATCCATTTTAATTTTGAAAGGGGGGAAAAAAACCACACCAAAGGAAAAAATATTTTAGATTTTTTTGAAAGGGGAGGCAGAAACAAGAAGTCCCCACTTATTGGGTATAAATACAAACCTTTTAGTAATAAAATTATTCACAAGCTCAAATTATATAAGTCTGATTTCTAAAATTAACAATAATTTTCTTCAAAAAAGATAAGGATTTATCACTTTTATAAAATAATCTGAAATTCTCTATTTTAAAATAAAGTCAAAAATTTCTGCCTAATAATGCAATAATGTATATATAGCATATGCTTGCAAGGTGTATGCTAGCAAAGCATACACATTGCTTTGAAACTTCTGAGTCATAGCAATATGACAATTCACACATAAAAAAAAAGTTAATCAAAATAATGATTAAGATCAAGAAAATAATTTAATAATCAAAATCTATCATAAAAGGCTCTTTTTTTTTCCATCTCATAAAACTATGCAAAACCCATGTGATTACTGACCATGTGGAAATTACAATTAAAATGTTATCTTTTTATCCTTTGCTAATACAAATGAGATCAATGCATATTTTCTTCTTATAATAATTTAAATGCACTGTCTAAAAATGAACAGAACTAAGCACTTTCATAGTTACAAAATGAATATAATTGAAAAAATGCTAAACATTTTAGGATTAAATATCATATTAATGGAACAAATCTTTTAATTAAATTAAGGTTTTTAATTCAACTCAATTTCCACAACTATATAGTTAGCATTAACAGGAAGTAGTCAAAACAAATTTTACTGATTCATGGTTGTTTCCCCCCCCCCTCCTGTTACACCAAGCATGCACATAGAAAACGCACTCCAGAGTAATTTAGTCATAAAGACAAGAACTTCAATAACAACTCATAGAAGTGCCAAATATTTCACTAAAAACTGCAATATATTAAAAAAAAAAATGATTTCTTAAATAAAAGTCTGCAAAGTACCATTTTCTTGGGCAAATCTACTTGCTTCCAGAAAAGTGACTTCTCTATCTTCTTCTAAATCTTTTTTGTTGCCAACCAGCAATACAGCAATGTTTGGGCTTGCAAGTGTACGAGCATCCACTAGCCAGTTGGAGAGGGAATTATATGATTCACGACTATAAAAAATACACACCATCAATTTTCATTAATATAAATAAATTAAAATGAACCCAAAGAAGCAAACTGAAATTTGAAACTTATTTCATAAAAAAAATTCTCCTGTAATTTCAAATTTGTAAGAATCAAATATTAAAAAAACAATAAGCTACAAAGAAAATAGCTAATGATAGCTAATGAGACTTTGATATCTGTTAATGTGGAAGGAAATTTAATAAAAATTCACCATATATTAGGAAACTATTATCTACTCATTCAGTATTCAACTCATTATCTATTTAGCAGGCTAAATAGATAATGAGAACTAATAAATTAAAAATATACAGTACATTGACACCAGCAGTTTTAAAATTAGTATACAGTTAGTAGCTCAGAAATTATTTTTCATTTACAATTTATAAATAATTAAAAAGCTGCAAAAAATATGATTCTTGTGCAAAATCGATTATTAATGCATAATTGTGTTTTAGAATTTGTTGTTCTGCATTGCTAAAAACTAGCATATTAATAAAAGAGCAAAATTAAAATTAGTGATAGAAAATTTAAACTATTTTAAATAAATGTACAAAAAAACCCATCAGTAAATAATATTTGACAAAGTTTATTTCGATAAAATACTAACTTTAACAATCACTCATGAATTAAAAATGTAAGACATGTTCATTATTTTAAAATGTGTTACAATAATTTATTTATAATCACATTTAAAAAAAAGAATCAAAGGATCAATTTTTTAAAACTAATATAATGCTCTGGCAACATACAAAAAAAAATGTTTCATAAATAAAGTTATAATTTCTATATGGCAATGGAACTATATTCTGTCTAATCCTTGGCTTAACATGTACACACACACACACACACACACAAAAAAAAAAAAAAAAAAAAAACTATAAAGCCAATCAACCTTAAGAGATGGACCAACCAACTAAGTCAGCTTCAAAGAGATGTTTCTAAGATAAAAATAAGACTATTCACCTCAATATCATCTTAAATATTTAATTTCAAATAAATTCCATTTTCTTTATTGTTATTAAAAATTGGTGAGTTACTTGCAATATATTATAATTTTATTGTGGTTATTTCAAAATATGTTGAAGAATAAAACAATTTTATTTTTTGTAACTGATTCTCCATATCTGATATGAAGAGGAGTGTGCACTGCTTTTTACTTCCCCTAATTTGCTTACTTCCCACCTCCCCCTTTTTTCAACTGAATTTGTCTCCTAATTGCACTCCGCAAATTTTTCTGTTTAACTTATGTCTATCTTTCATTCCCCCTTCCTCTTCAATTCATGCAATGTTAAAAGAGCACTTTATATACCTATTTTCAGATAGAAATCTTTAACTGTGGGAAGAATAGATAGAATAAATGCTAACATTCATAAAGAAATGTTTTTAGTTAAACTGAACAAGTATTAAATTTACTGGTATTTAATTAAACTAAATAACCCTTTATAGATAAAATTCTTCTTTTTCATTTAGCATTTGGTGCCTTAAACTGATAGTCACAGTTTAATATTTCTTTAAAATTCTGTTAAATGATACATTTGATTGTAGATTACATAAATATTCTAGTTACGTAATTGATTATTTTATTCATAAATGCTTGTAACAACTGCGGCATTTTAATATTCAATTATTTAAACAAGCATAATTTAATTTCAGAATATGGAAAATGACACAACAGTGCCATGTAAAATAAAAAGTTATTTTCGATTTGGAAAAGAATTAATTCAAATTCATCACATTGTTAAGACAAAAATTTTAAAATCACTGCACCATTCATAGAAATGTCATACATTATTCTCAAATTTTTTTTATAATGTATCATGGACTAAGGATAATTTTTAAACAACCTGTCACTGTACTGAAATTAAAGCAATTCATTTAACTAAGAAACAAATGCCTTTCATTTTCTCATTTTATCATGATAAAAAAGCAATTTTTATTGAAGGAAATAAAGTCTAAATATAGTAAGCAAATATTAAATTGTTTTTATCTCATTAGTAATTAATATTTTGAGTTGCATAAAATAATTAGTAAAAGGTAACAAAATATCATGAATTATTAGTTTATCAAAGATAAAAATATTACACTGTTGAAATGTACTTATTTCCAAATTCTAATTCCAAAATATTAAACTTTTATTATAAATGTAAAGAAATTAAGATTATTATTAATTTTATCCAAATATGCATCTACTATATATTAAATTTAAAAAAGAGCCATGTTCATTAAAAATTTAATATTAAAAGTTGATAAAAATACAAAACTGTTCAGGAAAAAAAATCTGTTTTTGAGAAACTGATAATTATATTTTCTCTCAAGGTAAACAGCTTGCAATGATAATTATAACTACATATGGAGGATCAAATACATAATCCTATAAATATTGCATACAAGATCATTAATCTTACAACTTTATAATTTATTACCTGATAAATAGATACAATAACTTATCTTTAATTTTGCAGTATAAGTTAAAAAAATTATATAAAAGAAAAGATTAAGATGTAAATGTTGTTCATTTAAATAGTTGTAAATCAATAATTGATCTACACATTAAATACATATGATAATCAGAAATATTGAGTCATCTAAAAAGTAACATAATAATTTAAAATTAATTCTCAATTTAAAATGCATTTCAAATAGAAAATGGTAAATTTGAAAATTGAATGTCAGTAAAAAATAATACATTTAAATGATAACTATATTATATTTTATTGTGATTTTAATTTGTCACTTAATAATTTCTATAATAACTTAATACTGATATTTATGATTAAAAGTTTATTTCTAAGAATGTCAAAAATATTTTATTACTTTGGTCTTGTTGTCCATCTTCCTCTAACATTTAAACTTTATCATTAAAATTTTAATACAGGAATTTGCCAAGTAAAAAAAAAAAAATACTATTTATGAAAGAAAAAAAAAAGAATATTTTCTATTCAATGCACAAATGTATATAATTCATATTAAAAAAAAACTTACATAACTTTAGAAATGAAAAAAAAAATGATTGAATAATTATTATAAAACCGAATTTTCCCCCTCACCTTGTATTAAACCAAAAATATAGAAATTTTTATTTACCTTGTAATGTCATATACAAGTAAGGCACCAGCAGCTCCTCTGTAATAGCTGCGTGTGACTGACCTACAAAAATTTAGCATGAAATTAATTTAAAAACTAGATTGCTAATTTTAACTAATTAAATTCTCAAAAGTGATCAGAATTCAAAATGATAAAAGCATTTAGGCCATATTTCTAAACTCTTTATTAACTTAAGTACAGTTTAGAAAAAATATATATTAAAAATCTATTAAATTCAAATAATGTTTAAAGTCATGGACTATAATTACAGTTGCAAGTTTTAATTCTTTCAGGCAATGAGTGATAATGCATTTCAGTTTAATATAATATCTTTCCACTATAAATAATGAATTTTCAGTTCTATGACCCAACCTAAAATTTCTACAGCAAATATAACTTATTGCAAATTATTTAAGTAGTAAACTTCATCAGAAAAATTAAAAGAATTTAAGGTATTTGTCTTATAGTAACCTCCAGATTTTATTGCCTATACAACCAAGTTTATACCATCAAATTAGTTAGTTGCATCAAGTATAACAGAGCTTAGTGATCTAAATATAAATAATAATTGACAAGTAAAGTTGGTGATTACTATAAGATGCAAATATTTAATATAATTGAAATAATACATTTCTCAAAATATCATATAAAAAAATACCTAGAAAGCATGGAATTTTTCAAAATTTTGTTTTTATATTTAATTCTGTTTACTGAAAATGAGACAAATTATAAAAGTGCAATTCAGTATAATGATAATTTCAGTAGCAGAATACATTCATAAAAGTTCTATAAAAATTATGTAAATATATTTAATGCACTTATAATAGAAAATAATTATGAAAAAAATTATTTCTATATATATAGTTGGACAAAAGTTCTATGCACATTTTTATATCGCTTTTCCTAAAATTATGCTTCTACCCCCACACCACCACAAAGAGATAGTAACAGATATTTTATGTAAAAATGTAAATTAATATTAGAAAATTATTTACATTTAAAAACAGGCTAATAATTAAACACATATTCTGGCTTCCATTTTGGGGGGTGGCAAGATTTCCAGGTAATAAAAAATAACAAAAATTAGCCTGACAAAGATCATATACATAGAAAAAAGCAAAACAAATCTAAGTTAACTATACTAGAATATTAAGAAATATTAGTTGCTTTTTATACAATATGAAGAATCTTTCAAACTTACCTGAATCTCTCCTGACCAGCAGTGTCCCATATTTGTAGTTTCACAGATTTTCCTCCTATGTTTACAACTTTAGATCCAAATTCCACACCAATTGTATGATTTGAGTCAGCTTTAACTGAAAAAAATACATAAAAATTTTCAATTTAAATAATTATTTTAATCATGAATGAAACACATAAAATAATTATACCAGAATTACTTCATAATACAAAAACTCAAGCAATAATGCAACTTTACATCAGCATATCTTAAAGAATAAAATTTTATTCAATTTTTGTTTTAGAAAAAAAAGAATTTTTTGTAAATTTTGCAAAAATAAAACATAATCTGTAAGAGCAGTAATCGTGTATAAAATATTATTTGCAGGCACAGTATACAAATAGTCAAAAAATTTTCTTGTTTCACTGTAGCAATCAAGTGGCATCAAAACAGTCAGTCGATGGGAGAGTGACTACTTGAAAAGCTGCATTTCTTTTTTGGCCATTTATATACAATCAAGTGGCATTAACTGAAACTACAATATCTGCACATAGAATGCTATTTATAAGTTAAGAGTAAATAAATAAGCAGTCGTGATTTTTTTGTTACAAGTATTATGAATTAGCTGCCTTTACCGGGATTAAACCTCATTAAAAATTCAATATTTTATGCAACTTTTTATCTTATTATCTTCATCAGCAAAATATTTTTAAGTTTCAAATTTTGATAGTCATTCTATTACAGAAGCCTTATAATGAACTGTTCATTGGACTACGTATGTATTTTTCTAATTTTCAGCTCCCAAAAAATTTTAATTTTAAATTGAAGAGAAAGTGATTAAACTTCGATTAAAACTAATCTTTTTTGAAAAAACCAAACATATTTTTTTTAAAAATATATGAGTACCAAAAACAGAATTGCTTGGTATTGAACTCTTATGCGCACTACAGAATCTTTTACAATTTATGCAATACCTCCAAAGATCGATCAACAAAAATGTCAATGATAAATTCAGCATTTAATTTTACTTTCAAAAGAATTTAAATAATAAATAATAATATTTCAGTCAATAAATGTACTTCTGAAAAAATTGATAAGTCAAAATTTTATATAATCCTTTTGTCCTAAAAAAATCATGAATCCTAATGAAATATTCTTGACACATCAAATTTTTAAAAACATGGTTTATCTTCTGTGACCAAATCTGATCAAGTTAAAAAATTCTGAATATCACTACTCAAGGAGAATTAACAATTTCATAATTTTAAGATAATCAGTTTTCAGTAAAATTTCAGTGCTAGAAAACAATTAATGTAACTGCTTTCAGATGGTCAATGGAGTACATGCATTTTTATAATATAGCAATATTCCAATTTTCACAGCTCATTCAGTTTTAGGCACAGTAGAGTGGACCTTTCTTTTCATTTAAAATATGAAAAAATTATTGTATAAATATTAAATATAATGCATAAAACTGAAGATCTATATAAAAATTTAAAATTCATAATTCATCAGAACATTTACTGAATCAAACTGCATAAATTATTATTCTTTACTTTATTTAGACCATTCCATACCTCATACTAACTGTTTAGAAATTAGCAGCGACCTTGATTAGAGTGGATATCATATATATAAAAAATCTGTTAACCATAATACTATAAAATTACTGGATTCATAATACTAATATTTTAAAAGTTCACAGACACCCTTTTCTTGCATTGATCTTTTTAGAAAATACCATATTTCATTCCTCATAGACACTAACTAAAAATGACTCTTTTCTACATTTAGTCAGCAGTAAGAGTTTATTTAATCTTTTGATTTGAGTTTTTATCAGTGATGACGTCATGTTGATAAAAGCTAATTCTTTGAATGCAAGTGTAGAATACTTTTATATGTTGAATTTTATTTTTATTTTTTGTTAAATAAATTATTGGAAAATATATTTAAAATATTTATCAAAAATTGATTAAAAATAGAAATTTAATTTATGTGTTAAAAAATTAATATTAGAAAGATATTTTTTTGAAATTTATAATATTGTAAAAATTATTTTTGCATTAAAATATTTTCAGAATTCTTCATGGAAAATGACAAAATTATGGTTAATATTTAATTAATAAAAAACATTTACAAATGTTTTGGAGATGCACATTTTCACCCTCCAAAACATATCTAGATCAAATTTGATAACTCTAGGTCAAACGATCTGGCCTGTAGAGTACTAACAAATACATTCATTTTTATTATAAATAGACATAGTTTTTGACGTCAGCCCCCATCTATCAGAGTAATTTAAGTATATTTGAAAATATTTATTATACAGTTTAATCTAATTTGATTTTTTTTATTCAAAAACAAATCTATAAAAGAATAAGAAAATAGATATCAAAAAAATTCCATAAAAAAATTGGCAGTAACAGCAAATAACATCTTAACAATAGGAACCATACCAGCAAATATTTTATACAAGGTGCAGCGCTTTCAATTAATCGCCTTCTTATAGAAAGTATTTAAACATTATATTTTCATTTAAAATTTTTATTAAAGGAGAAAAAAATATATCAGTTCCAGTATAAAATATATGAATTCGAATTTGAAGCTAGAAATCTTACAATGCCTTATTTATTAATCAAGCAATAATTAAAATCTCTTATCAGAACTATAGTGTAACATGTTTATAGTGCTCTAGTGCTACAGACTTGGTCTTGTCATATTATGTAAATCTCCGGTACAAGTAGTTTCCTGCTCTCAGAGTTATGCTAAGTGTATTTTTAAATGCAGTATGAAGTTGGTTTTTGCCTGAAGCTATACCAATCTTTTATAAACAGCCATTTATTTATTGTTACGCTGCTATCCAAAATTATCAAATTCTGCTGAAATGGAGCATTTGTTCAAAAGTTGCAGACTTAAAAATATATTATCTAGAACTTCTATTAAAGATAAATTATACTTCAATGAAAAGATTAAGAGAAATTTCATTTTTTCAATTCTAAATAAATAAATTTTAAAATATATATATGTTTTTTTTTTTTTTTTTGTTATTTCACAACATTAGGATCTCTATTAAATATGCTTCAGACAATCAAAAGTTTGCTTAATAATTGTCCCATAAAATATAAAAATAATTAAGTATAATTGACCTTTTTTTTTAAACTTAAAGCTTTTCAGTCAATCAAATTTTTGCACAAAATTCGTTTTATATTTTGAAATTTCAATAAATGGTTAGAAATTGATAACATAAATTCAAATGGATCAAAATATTTGTTTTTGTTATAGATAATAATATATATATATATATATAAACAAACTATAAAAAGTCTGAAGCTCAAGAAATAGAATCAAATTTTCAGTATTTTAATCCAACATTGGCATCAAATTTTCAGTATTTTTATCCAACATTGGCATCTTAACACTCTTAGAAAGTATATGAATTTCTAGTTTAAATGTGCATTATATATAAAGAAATAATTTATATAAAAAAATGAATACACATCACAAACATACAAAAAAAATTTTTACAGGGGAAAAAAATACCTTTTGCTATCAAAAACATCATTTAATATCTGAAATGTTGTAATGCTTACATTTGCTTTCAATAAACTGATGCAAAAGGCAAGACTTTCCAGTTCCAGCACTTCCAATAACAAGAAATTTAAAAAGGAAATCTAAAATTAAACAGAACATCAAATAAGTAATTGATTCATTACAATGCATAAAATTTTAAAAACAACCAAAATATTTTTTTTTTTTCAATTTCATTAATATAGAGAATCACACAAAAACAATGTCTTTACAATACATTTCTCTAACACAAAGACTATTACTTTTAACACTGAAACTACAATAGATACATCAAACTATACTTGATGCAGACAAAGCAAACAAATCAAAACAATTCAAAGTCATTGTAGAGCTGTCTAATCACAATAATATTAATCTCAGTAAAGGAACTAATACCTAAATGTGAAGAAGAAATTAATGGTAGAAACTTCCATTTTAAATGATGGTAAAAGATAAAAAATTGTAATCATTATAATTTAAAATTTGCATAATAATTTCCAAAGTAAAGTCTGTTTAATATCACTCAAACCATCAATAATTCAGAATATAAAGATAAAAGGAACTTTTGAAAGATATTCAAAACGCAGCTTAGCTCAACATGCATCTTAGGTTTCCATACAACATGTTATATGTGAAACTGTATGGGAATTCCCATTGTCACAACTTTGTTAAATGCTCATCTGTAACCTTGCGTGACTTGATGGATGAAATACACCATCCAAATCTTTTTTAATTTCTTGAGAGCTTTTTTTTTTTTTTTAAATTTTTTTCCCTTATATTTGACAATTTGCTTTTCTTAACAATTTTGCCAAGCATGCATATATTTAGAAACTGTTGTTTCAGCTTTTTATATCTTATACTTTTAATCATACGCATGGTGCAGTTTGGCCAAATATATCTTTGATTTGACCAAACTGCACCAAATTTTGATGCACAAGAATAGAACCCAGGACCTTGTGGTTCGCAGCCCAGTAACATGACCACAATACAAAAGTAATTGCTTGTGTAGGATAGCTGTTAACTGGCTTATAAGCTTTCAACACAAATTCTCCCTCCAGTGAGTCGGAGGAGAGACAAACGATATGGCTGTTGAGTGGTGATGTATTTAGCTTTTGAGTCTAATGCACCTGTACCCATTTGAGTAGCACCAAGTGTTATGGCAAGCGTTGTGTGGGTGAATGGTTGCTGTTGCAGCATCATGCGAGTCTGACGACTTTGGGTTGCTGTGGCCTTTTTGTGTTGCTGCGTCAAGTGAATCTGACGACTTTGGTTTGCTGTGGGTAGATGGTGCTACAACAACTGTACGAAGGTTGAAGGATCACGTAAGGGTCATTAATATTGCAGATTGTGATGCGCGAGGACAGATTCTGGGACCTTGTGGTTTGCTGCCCAGTAACATGACCACAATACAAAAGCGATTGTTCATGTAGTGTAGCTGTTAAATGGCTTATAAGTTTTCACCACAGCTCTTACTCCAAAAAAATCCCAAAAAACCGTGAAACTGTATTATTATACCAGATCTGTCTTATCATTACTAGAGTTAAAGTATTTAACTATTAAAAATTAAATACCTCAAATTTGACTATCTTAAATGACATCACAAGCTATATTAAAAATTGCTGGTAATATGTTAAGCTCAAATGTAAAGAATAATGCACAAACGGTGCACCGTATAGTCCATGAAAAAAGTGGTCATATTATCAGTCCACGATCTCCAGAAAGGTAATCATCTTCTAATATGGTCATTAGTTTTATTACCATGTTTAATGCTATTTTCCTAGTTAAACCAATTAACAAATGAATTGAGTAATATAAGTTTATTTCCAAACAACCAATATAATCTACAACTCAGGATCATAATTTTTTTTAATGTATCAGTAATAATATATGAATTTTTAAACATATAACAAATACAAAAAATAAGTTTTTAACAATTCAAAAATCATTAAATTATCATTTAAACATAGAAGAATTCAACATATATATAATTCTACATCAAGCAAAAAATTAAGAAAGTGCTATATTTTAAAAAATTCCACATAATATTAGAAAGAATAGTAAAACTGCTAATTTTCAAAGAAAAATAGAGATATTTCATTAAAGCACTTTCCATTGATTCATAATGATAAAAAGTACAACAGTAAAAATTATTTTACAGTACTTTAAAAGAAATAACAGAGCCATTTTATATGAAAGCTTACAATAAAAAACCATTGTTATATTAAATTAGACATAAAGTATTACTTATGTAATAGTTTCATGTCATTAGCAAATTTTAAAGTTAACCCCAACACATGTCAATGTCAAGCATAGGTTGCCATTAATTACAAAATCTTTGATGTTTGGAGACAATCAGTCACTGATATACAGTTTATAACCATAAATTTCAGAATCAAAGTATAATAATTCAATTATGCATTGATGTATATGTAAAGAATGGGGTAAGAGCATAAATGCTTGCAACATATGTAATACTTTATGTTTAAAGATTTAATACTTTGTGATTAAAGCTTCAAAAAGAGTAAAAGATTTTATTTTAATACTCATTTAAAAAAATTTTCTCAGCAAATTAAGCTTTAGCTAAAATATACTTTATGTTTAAAGATTTAATACTTTATGATTAAAGCTTCAAAAAGAGTAAAAGATTTTACTTTAATACTCATTTAAAAAAATTTTCTCAGCAAATTAAGCTTTAACTAAAATATAGGAATAAAATCAATCATAGCTATGTTTAGATAAGATTACAGAATTATTAGAATTAAGTCAAAATTGGACCTTCTAATTTTGAAATTGCTATTTTTTGTAAGAAAATTATTTCACAAGAATGTACATCAAATGAGTCAATAATCATATTTGGTCGATGTATACCCTGAATTTTCACAAGATTAATTTTTTAACCTTTTTATATTTAATAATATAATAAATTGCAGGATTACGCAAACAAATAAAAAGACTAATAAAAAAAGGCAACTTAAGCCACACCAAATATGAAAATTTTCAACAATTTAATATGCAAAACGTCAACAACTAATCAAAGAAAAAAAAAGATATTAAAATTGAAATCTTGAAGAAAAGACTGCTTTAAATTTTCATTACCAATAATTCAATCATATATATGTTTTTCGCTTTTATTAATGATTATCATATAGCGTATGCACATTTTCACGCATGTGAAAAACCCATGTACGATACAGAATAGATAGCTGAGAAAAATGAAACTACTTCATTAGTAAATATTACTACAATAATAAACTATCATAAAGAGATAAAAATTTTGCATTCAAGATCCAATATTAAATTTAAATTTGTTTCCATCACTTTCAACAAATACCTAAACAATTAAGTTAGAAGTTATTTTATATTCTAACTAGCTCATCAAAGAAAGAACACAGAAAACTTTTCCTTACTCAAGAAGTAACAAACGATTGAAATAGAACGCAATCACACCTTTAGGTAGACAAATAAAGAAGTGAAATATGAATGGAGCTTACCGTATGTTTCTGACATCTTTCTAATAATCAGGGATTTAAAACAGCACCATAGATTTCAAACTCTCACTGATTAAAAATGTTTCCCTCAACTGGAGATAAACATCATAACATTAAGCATCAACGGAGAACTTTCCTAAATTTCTGTCGTAAGGCAAAAACTATTGCCACCTTCAATGCAATATTTTGGAGAGCAGTTTGTGAGGCAAGTTCCTAGATGTTTTTAGTTTCGATATCAGTTTTGATATATATTTTTTAAAGTAATCATCTAATTTGTCCAATAATTACTGATTCTTGCAACAGAGCATTAACCGAAAAACCAAGGAACATCTAAAAAGGAAATGTAAAGGTAAATAATAAAAAATCAATTTTTACACAATTCCAAAACATACATACGATCATCGGATAAACTGCTTTTAAATTTATTTTTATCATTTTTTTCGCCTTTAATTATTATTTATATATTTTAACCATTGTTTTTGAAATGAATAATCAATTGACGGAGGAAAAAAAATTTAAGAAACGTAATAACTATTTGGATTGAAATGAAATATATCAAAATAAATTTCATAATGAAAGGTTAAAACTCAATTATAGTTCTTTATTTTGTTGAAAAACTTTCTATTTTGAAAGACACTCATAAAAACAGAACATTTCCAATCCGTAATCGAAGTGTTGTGTTTCTAAAAATTAAAGTTTGGCAACAGGGGAAAAATGGCGGATTCCCTTGAAAATGAATCTGTCGCTGCGCTTTTAAGTATGAAAAGCCAAGCTAGACATATACCTACCACTCCAGCACCTGTTCCTGCACGCAGAGATTGCTCGCCTAGAATTCGCAAGCGAAACAGGCTTATATATAATGACCATGAAGATACTTCATATACCTTGTCCAGATCATCACCTAGGAAAACAGTCCGTGTTGCTTCACCTACGCCTACTGTGGTCTCTCAACCTATGCCGGATAAACGTGTCGCGCAAAAAGTTGGCCTCAAACTTCGAAATCTGCTCAAGCTACCTAAAGCTCATAGATTCTTATGCTGCGAATGGTTTTACTCGAATATCGATCAGCCCCTTTTCCTCAAAGATAGCGACTTCCATAGTTGCTTGCAGGAGCACTTTTCAAGCTTGAAAACAACCAAATTGACTCGAGTAGAGTGGTGCAAAATTAGAAGGTTCCTTGGCAAACCTCGGAGATGCTCTCCAGAATTTTTCGCGGAGGAGAGGAAATCTCTTGAGAATAAAAGAAATAAGATCCGTCAACTTCAACTACGAAAAAATGTAGATTTAGAGCACTTCAAAGATCTTCCATCAGAAATTCCTCTCCCACTCGTAATCGGAACAAAAGCGACTGCACGAGTTCGCAGCCCACAAGATGGCCTTTTTTATGGATCTATAGATGCTGTTGATACATCTAACTCTACCTATCGAATCACTTTTGATCGTCCTGGTTTGGGAACTTTCTCGATTCCTGATTATGAAGTTCTGAGCAATGATCCTCCTGAAATGATGCCAATATCAGCATTTGCTCAAAAATATCGTCCAAGAAGTTTGTACTTTGGATCCCCACGCTTGGTACCACTATCACCTTGGCCATCTAATGACAATGATTCAATGATGGGTGAGTCATCGTCCAAAAATGAGCTTTCTTTTGTGGAAGATGGCACTTTGGGTGGCTTTCCAAAGAAATTCCTTGCTCTGCTTGTGAGGCTTACAAAAATTCTTGCTGTGAAGAAGAAAAATTTGTCTCTTCTAAAAGAGATGCATACTGAAGCAGAGCGAAATCTTTCTCACGGTCAGCCGATGACTTTTGAGTTTCAGAAATCTTACGCATCTTTAGTACTTGAATTTGAAAAACTGGACAAAGATCTCTGTGAGTATCTGAACAAAGTTCAAACGTATTGTCAAGAAATTGCACCAGAGCAAGGACTTCAACCTGTATTGCAACCAGGTACAATCAAAGATCAATGTCTAAAGGAAGCATTGGATTATATTGATCAAAAAGGTGAAGAAGAGGAATTAGTTGTAAAAAGTCCAAATATAGTGATGCTTGTAGCACAGCTGACATCACTAATGTCGCAGCTTAAACATTTATCTACTAGTGAATATAACTCTTTTGAGTTCAAATCTTTATCTGATACTTTAGTTGAAATTCAATCTAAGATAAAAAGGCAGAATATTCCAACATTTAAGAATGAAGTCGAAATTCATATCAATCACATCCGAGATGGCATCAGTCAGATGGGTAGTTTACATGCATTTTCAGCACAAAACATGTGAAACATGTTGGTAAATTATTTTATTATATATACATATATAAGTAGTTTCTATTTTGACTTCTGAAGTTTGATATACTTCAGGTTGTATATTTTTTCATGAATTGTAACAAACTTTTATCAGTTTCATGTGGGAGGGGGAAAAAAATTCTTTACCACATCTTCATTATTCCATAACACAAATGTAAATATTTAATTTGGAAATATTGTAAAAATATTTATTGCTATGTGTAGTTATAAACTATATTTTATTGTATTATAGTTGAGAAGTATTGTACAAATATTATTCTGCTTAGAATTTTAAAATTTGGCTTATTGTAAGTGGATTGTTTTCTTTTTCTCGTGACTTTACTTAACAATTTTAGGCATTTGCTTTTATTAATTTATGAATTTATACTTTTAATGAATGGTGATATTATTTATTTTAAATAAAAATGTTACATAAATATAACTTGTTGTGTATTTGTATTTTATCAAATAAGTAAAAATTAAATTAATAAATTGTTAAGATCATTACACTGGTGTTTTTTTTTAATGCACAAAACATGCTTTATGATATTAGTACTTCTAAAAAACTTATAAGAATGTATTCATAAGGATGAAGCATATTTGGTTTTAAATTGTAAATATTTGAATTCAAAAAGATAGAAAATAATCAATAGGTTATTGGTTCTTTTCACAGTCTGATATTTTATGCATATGTAAAGTGGAGCATTTAACAAACTAGTTTATAGTAATTAAATACCAATGGGTTGTTGTTGTTATTGCTGCTGCATATAAAATCTTGCATTCATTTATTATAATGGTTTTAAAGTTAAAATTCTATCCTTTTTGAAATTGTTTATTAAAATAATTATACCTATACAGCATGTATATGTTGTTTGCATATATTGCGATCCTAATTTTAATTTGCTTTTATGCTTTATCAAATTTTAAAATTGATTTTAAGTATACCTCATTGTCTCTTTTTTTTAAAAAATGCCCATCATAACCTTGCTTTGCTGATTGGCTAGAACATATATGTTTTAGTTTTCTAATATAATTTTTTTTAATATTTTTGCTGCTTTGAGCAAGTGTTTCTGTTCATTATTTATATTAATACTGAGCCTATATCCATATAATTAATATAATTGTTAGTAAAATGCTCCTGGCTGAAAGTTTTATAAGCGGACCAACAACATTTATGTATCCAAATATATAAGTACTTAATTTTTTACTTTTTGCAATGCCATGCATGTAATTTAATGTTGCTAGAATATGCATATTTAAAAATTACAAAATCTTAAATTCATGTATTCTACAAAACTTTGGCATTTAATTTTTTACGGCCAAAAATGAATAATTCTGGGAAACAAGTTTGTACAATTTTTTATGGTACATATGTGATTTATGTATTCCAGTAGAGTTTAAAAACAAGGAGTCCTTATTTCTTCGATACTTTCCTACAATAAGCATTTCTGTGAAAACTGAAAATTAGAAAAAAAAAAAAGAGAAGAATGGACTATAGTCGGAGGCTTTTAAAATTGGTAATGCAGGAATCATTATTATATTTGATTGCATCCTGTTTATAGAATGCATTTTTTCCTTTGGGAAATTTATATATTAAAGAAAAGCTATTAAATAATTTTCAGTTGGTTAGTTTCAACCACTTATTTGCTGAAGTTTGAAGTTAGAATGATGTTACTTAGATATTTTATTTTACTTGGATGTTGTTGCAAGGAATTAAAAAGTAATCTTTATTTATTTATTTTTTGATATTTTACTTTATCTTAAAGAATATATATATTTTAAGTATTAAAGTTATTTTTCACTAATTTTTCCATAAACATATAACTTGGATTTTAATTTTATTTTGCAGTCAGTACGGGAGTTGCTTACATAATTTAAATGAATTTATTAAAATCTGTGCATTAGATTGAGTATCAATAGATTAAATTATCTGAATATAATTCTAATGTATTGAGGCGTAGTTCATGTATTTGATTTCTGTTTAAAATCTGTCGTAAAATATTAGAAATCCTTTTTTTTTTAATCTAAAATATACTGAAAATATGAAAAAGAAATTCAACTATATGGAAAAATACAAACAAATATTATAAATGTGATTTTCATAAATTTAATATATCTCTATCTAATATTTTAATATATCTTACAATATTTCTTTATCAATGCTGCATGTTTACAGTTTGATTTGCTTCCTATTATTGAAAAAAAGTAGTTTTCTACTTCTTAGGCTGATGAAAGCATATTTATAAAGTTTTTCTACTTTTATATACTTTTAGCTTTAATGTTATATTTCATAATTTATTATTATAGAAAAGGAATCTTAAAATCAGTTTTATTATAAAATCCATTATTAGGTCATACCTTTTATACATTAATCTAAATTTTATTAAAATATACTGTCATCGTGAACACACAATTGTTCAGAATTCTAACGCATTAATAAATGAGTGTACAAAATTCAATTGTACAAAGATGATAATGAAAGTACCAAAGAATTTTAATTTGAAACAAAGATTATTAAGTTAATGTAATTCTAGTAAAATATTTATTTTCATTATTTACTATTTATAGTTTCTACTTGTCTTCAAGTTATTTTTAACTATGATATAGCCATGCTCTTGTATATCAAAAACCTGTTACAAACTTTATTTGATAGTCTTTTTGTTGGTAAATTGATTTCTACAAGCTAAGAAAAAATTTTCTATATCAAGTAAAACTTTTCAGTATAAAAATATGCTCTGTTTGCAATCAAAATCATACATAAGAAGTTTTTATTTTTTAAAAAAAACAATAAAATAATTCAAAGTTACGTGTTTAGTGAATTTCTATTGTATTTAGAACTAAAGCCTGTTTGCATAAAATGCTTTCTGATAAATCATATGTTCATCTTTGTTTTTGTTCTTAAAATCTTTATCTTGAAACTAGGTTTATACTTTAACATCTATTTCACTTTAAATTTCTCATAATGAACATGATTCTCTAAATTATTCTTTAATAAAAGGTATAGAAAGCAGGTTGAAAAACAAAGATGTGCCAAAAATGAAATTTCAACTATAGTTCAGCAATGGATTATAAAACCCTCCGTGTTTTTGCGCATGCATTAGGATGGGTTTAATTCTTCTAAATAGGGGTGAAAGGAGATGTTTAGATTTACTAGTATGTAATAGGGGAAATCAGAGGTCAAAGGGAATACCAGAAATGCACTCATCGTTCCACGTCTCGCCCCTTAATGAGATGGAGTCGACTAAATGTGGTTGTCTCAGAATTTGCTGACAAACTATAGTAAGATGCAATTTTGAAAAATTGTGATTTGTCTAATAATTTTTTTTTTTTTTTCAATTGTTGAAAAAGGTGCGATTTTGAATTTGGCTATCAAAAACTTTTGGGTCAAAAAAGTCAATGGCTTATAGTTGTATTTAGTAAATAATGATAAAGTTTATCAGTTTCTGTGTATCAAAATTTCTATGTATGAATTTCAAGATATTTTACTTACACGTAGATAAATGGTGATTAAATGTGTAAATACAAATAGTCAAAGAAAAAAAAACAACTTTCATTCAACTATATTTTAGATAACTGATAAAAAAAAATGTTGTGCAATCTATAATTTAAAAAGTAGTATAAAGTATTAAATAACTGCTGTATATGTTTGCTATTTTCTCAAAAATTCAGTGTTTTTGATTTTATTCTTGGTATGCTCCATCAAATATTAAGTTCAATGAAGCACGCCAAGTTTGTGTTCCATTGAATCTGCATATTAATATGTATAAAATTTGCAATCTTTAACATTTAAAAAAATATCAGGTGAATTGCTTAGAATCTGACACTAGAGTCCAAATAAAGTTTAAACTGATACTTTTGCCATGTAGAACCTTCAATATTACCTCTCTTTTACCCCAAGGTATTAGAAGAACAGTAGTGTAAATTGCTTGAAATATGGGATAGTAAAATATTTATCATTAGCAGTAAATGTCCTTTATACATGTGCATCCAATTGGAAAGTTCATTTATAAAAACAAATATAATGAATATTAAGACATCTTAAAAAATTTCTGTAGTTAAAGTTATTGGGTGAATTTAATTTGACTAGGCAATAAAAATTAATCTACAATTTTTCAAATTAGATAAATTAATTTCACCTTGTTTTTATGAGAACCTCAAATAAATTTATAATTATATTCTTTAGATGTGTATGTACAATGCATTAGAAGTACATTATTGGATTTAAAAAAAGACACTCTAAAAAATAATGGTCTGTGTTCAGGCAAGTATTTAAGTTAATTCATTAAAATAATGTATTTTTCTGTCAGCCTAATAAAAAAGGATACATTATGAGACTCTCATCTTTCTTTTGCCATGAAATGTGCAAGTACAAAATACAATAGTATTAGCGAGTAATTATGCCATGTAAGGTTGTGATAATTAATACATCTAATGCATTGTAAGAGAAATTATTACTATGGTATATGTTTTGGCAAAATTCAATTCCCCTTATACAGTATTGTCTAAACAAAAAAATATTAAGAATTTTTTATTTATTTATTTATTATTAATTAGCATTCTTTTTTAATTTTTGAACTTAAAAAATATTCCTAGTGAAAAAAAAAAAACATTTGATTCTGATTAAATTAAGGAGTTATTTATTTAAATCTGATAAGTGACTCCTCTGTTTAACATTCCCTTCAAATCATGTAATAGAAAAGCTGTGCAATAGGGAACTGGGGTTACATTTCCCTTGAATAAAGAAGAAGAAAAATCGCATTAAATTTATGTAGCGAATAAGCTTGAGGCTGCTGTTGTTCTGCAAAATATAGACAAGCCTTGATTTCTTGAATAATTTTACTATTGTTGAGATTATCAGAGAAATAATCAAAATTCTTTATTATGTAGTAAATAAATATTTTCTTCTGGTAGAATTTATAATAATTATGCTTTTCCTGATACACATATACTTGAAACATTTTAATTTTTGATTATATCATAAAATATATACTGGAACTCAGCTTTTCATATGCAGTATGTTGTAAATGAACTATATAGAACTCAGTTATATATTGCAAAACTAGTGCATTCAAATTCATCTAAACTAAAATAGATTATGAATGTCTCTTCTACTCTATAAAAGTTCTTGCATTCTTTTTTTTTCCCTATGCATATATTAGAGAAATGTTGAAGCAAGTGTACTAAAGCCTCCCTTTCCTCCATTCATTTTTGGAGATAAGAAAATTTCTATTCATAAAAACTGTCTGATTGTAAGTGCTATAACAAGCAGAAAAGTATTTTTGCTGTTTTTCACCACCAGATTTTATTTAAAATGCCAGTTTGTCCCACTTCTCCTGAGAATAGTAGATATACTTTGTTATCTACTATTCTCAGTATTTATTCTCAGTAGTTTAATGTATAATAGTAGATATATTTGTTATCTACTATTATACATTAAACTAATTATTAGACATGACAAAATATAAGAGAAAAAAACTTTATAAAAGCTATTATTTTTTTTAATAAAATGCAATGTATATTTATATAGAATTAATTCGGGAAAGGTTTTATTTTCTTTATTTTTAAAAAATTACAAAATGAATGTTTGTAAAAATAATTTTTTTAAAACTTAATCAGATCTTTATATTTTCAAGTATTATATAATTCACTGATTTGTATTTATTGATTGTTATCTTTCCTTTTTTACAAATATTTATTTTTAAATCTTTACATTATTAAACAGGCTAAACTTCTGTTAGAGATTTAAAATTTTAATCTTAATTCTTAATTTATTTTTTGTTTCCAGAAATGAAGGCTGTTGTTAGAAGAAAGTTTTATACTGTGAATGGTTGAATGTCAAAAGAAAAGCTTCAATTAACCTTACATAATATACGTATATTCAGTGACAACTCGTCTATTGGGGTTGTAGAACTGGACCACTGCCTGCGTTTTGGCGAGAGTATTTATTAGCTTGTTTCATAATATTTATCGACTTTTTGATAAAGCATGAGTTTGACCGGTAATATATTAAAATATGTATTAATCTCATTTTGTGCTTGCAGTTAAGATGATAAAACCTTTTGCCATTTCCCGAAATAGACTTATGGAATGGGCTAACAGACTTTTTACAAGGCACATAAACCGTATTTGTGCGCATCTTGTATCGCCGCTAAACTATAGAAAAGCTTGGGTGAAACGCTCTTCTAAGAGTTGTCCCTCGATCAGCCAATCCCTAACCATAGGGAAAATCGCAAACTGGCATCATTCCTTTCTTCATTTCCTCCTATATACCTACCTTTTTTACTTTATTTATTTATTTTAATCCTTTGCTTTAATATTTGGGCACAGGAAATTTTTTCCTGTTTAGTACGTACAGCTCCAAAATATTGTTCTCTTTTCTCATAAAGTCGTTTAAAATAACAAGTTTTTTTGTCAATAGAGAATGGGAATAACGGCTTGCATGCTCGTGTGAAATTTTCTCGTCAAAGCACTTGTTTACATATAATTTTCTAATTGAAGTGGAGGGTCATTCCATGAAAAGAGATACTTTTTATACCTAGGTAAAATTTATCTGTAATTGTGATATATCATTTTTTTTTCAGTGGAATCAGTTTTTTAGTTTCTAGACCTGATAATAGTGGTTTATTTGAATTTTATTTTATAATAAACACATGCTTTTTATACTCCCACGCATGTTTTTAAGCCCGTTTTTTCTACGTAATTCATAACTTTTTTTTACATATATATAAAGTTATTTTCGTTTTCCTGTTCAATGAATGTTAGTAGATTGTATGGCTAACTTCCTATTAAAAAATAATTTCTGAATATTTTAAGAGATAATTATATTTTTATTAGCAAAGTTCTCTTTTACATTAGTGACGAAATTTTAATTTTCTCTTTTCAATTACAGATAGTATACTACTATAATTTATATTTTGCAAATTTTCTTAACTTGTTAGTTATTTTATATGAATCATTTAAAAGTGTTAATACAGTTTTATTTATTACTGATTTAGAACTTTGACTAATGTAATTTATTAAATGTGACTTATTATAACGTAAGTCACATTATTTTTAACTCTTTAAAATAACTTCGCCCTTATAAAATATCAAAAAGTATTGCTAGTATATTTTTTTAAATTATATATTTTTTAAAACCAAAAGGGTGGGAGCAAGTGCAGCAGAGAGGAAAAGGAAGAATCGTGCTGGACAAAGTGAAATAAAATAAAAATCAAAAGATGGATGTAGTACTTTAAAATTAGAAAAGAAAATTAAAACAGCAAAACTGAAAATAAGAAAAATGAGAACGAAAAAGTCTTCCGAGTCTGTTATAATTCAACAACCGACTTCTGAGCTTATTCTTCACCAAAAGCTGTTGTTGTTGTTGTTTCTGATGGTACTTGCCATGGACAAGCCCGCTGATTTCGAATTCAGCCATTTTAAGACGGGAGAGAGCGTCTCTTGTTTTTAGTAGCGCCAACTAGGGCAAGAGTACGATTTTGCTACTCACGTATCACATTCGCTTGCACAGTCCCTTTTTACAGGAGGGCACATTCACACATCTCACAGATAGCTGTAAAAGAAGTTAATAAATCTTTGTCATCTAATCCAAAGAAAAGGCAAGCAGTTATGGAGAAATTTGTTTCAAATATATCTTTTTATTCCATGTACTAAATCTCAGAAGAAGAATGGCTTTTTCAAAGTTGCCGCGTGTGAGAAAACTAATATCAAGATGATGTGTCAGGAAAGTTTCCTGGCGCGGAAAAAAAAAAAAAAAATCCCGTTCTAAATCTAGAAACCAATAAAAATGCAATTTTGCAGAAATCTCTATTAATATAGAACTTAAAAGATGCATTTGATTTATTTAAAATTGATCAATCTAATATTGAAATTGGACTATCCGTTGAATTAACAAGATTGCTACTGCTCATATTATGAGAATTTTTTTTCCTTAAAAAAATATTCAAATAGAAAGAAAACAATATTGAAATTCCAGTGACTTACTTGTTTGCAGCAAATATAATGCTTATAGTATAAAGTTATACTATTAATTGTCCTTAGCAAATTAGAAAATGAACTGGAAAAAACTGAGATGTAGAACAAGTTTGTATAAATCAGTAGAACAAATGAAAATTAGAAAAAAATATTCTTGAAACCATTTTATTAAAAAGCTGATTTTGCAATTAATTAACAACCTTGTTGAAACTTATTCAAAATATGTCCTATCAAACAAAAAAAGTGGTTTAACATGGAGAAATATTAGATATGATACTTTCGTTTTAAAATTGTTTCGTATTAATTCTTCGTCCCAGGGGCTTCCGGTATGGTGGGGGGGTTCTCGCCACTCTCGTGGGTACACGAAATACTGGAGGTCTGGCTCCTCTCATCGATGACCTGACGTACTTCCCAAGTTAAGTACTGTGGTAAAGAGCTTATAAGCCAGTTAACAGCTACGAAACACGGACGTTTGCTTTTGTCTTGTGGTCTTGTTACTCGGCTGCGAACCACGAGGTCCCAGGTTCTATCCTCGCTCATAACAACCCGCTACATAGCTTTAGCGTGTCCAGAAATTTATCAAGTTCTCAGAGTCGAATTTTTGAGTTATTAGCACAAATCTCATTTCAAGCACGAGTAATTATTCTCTTTTTTATCTTATAAATATAATTTTCATTTCAATCTTAGAAATTTCGTAATCAATTTCCCATTTATTTTGTTCAATGAAATAAAAATTTTGGCTGTAAAACAGTATCTGCGGATAATTCGAATTCGCCGAGACTCTGAAACCTTGTAATAGGAATACACTGCGCCATCACTCAAGCTCCACTTTCATGTTCGGACAAGAATTAGAAATTAAGCGGTATTTTTAATATGTCGAGAGAGCAGTCGAGTTTTCGGTTTAGTGGAAAAAGTTAGTTGTTTGAATCGAATCTCGCTTCGAGCGTAAATATTTTATTTCATTATTTTTTTTAATACAGAATTTCTCCTTTCTTCTCAAAGTCTATAATCAATTTTCGAGGGATTTGGTTTAATCAATTTAAAGATTTGAGATATAAAGCGCTGTATACTTAGAATCGATGAGAATTCGAATTATCTCAAAGAAAGAGTAATGCAGTTAGTTCGAACAGGAATGAAAGGTAATTTTAGTGTGCTGAGGGAGCAGTCAAATTCTCCTAATAGTGATTAGAATAGCTTATTTAAGTTGAATTTTTGAGTTGTCAATTGAAATCTCACCTCAAGATCAAACACATATCTTTTTTTCAGGCTTATACATATGTTATTCATCACAATTTTGCAAACTTCACAATCTATTTTTCGAATGTGTTTACTTTATCAAAACAAACTTTTTGAATATAAAACGTTATATTTGGAGAATTCGAATTCTACCAGACTTTGAAATTCTAGCACTGAAATTCATTGCTCTTTTTTCAAGTTCCGTTCAAACGGAAAAATGAGGAAACACCTATCCAGAAAATAGCCGAGTTCTCGGTTTAGTTGATAAAGCTGCCTATGAGAGCCGTGTATGAACTAAACGAATGAAGACTCATAGAATGTAAGAAAGCGATACATATATTTTTTGGTTGATGACACCATGTTGTGATAAAACACAAGCAGTTTGACAGATAGAAATGTGAGATACGTGAAGAATAAATAAAAGCAGAAAGAGCTGAGGGTATAGTGACTCCCAAATAATATAGTCCTCAATTTGTTAAAAACATGATACTGTTTAGAGGATGACATCACGTGTAAATTGCAAAATGCATGATACAAAAAAAAAATAATAATAAATAATCGTTGAAGCATTCAGGTGTATCGACAGAAAATTCTAGCTGCGTCAGATTTGGCAGATAGTTACTTCCTGGTAGTTAGATGTTCACTAAGGAAATATTTTTTAATTAAAATTTAATCAATATTCTTACATCTTTTCACTCATACATATTATCATATAAAATCCATTTTTGCACCACTGTAATATTATTCACTTTCATTTTTATACGATGTTTTCCTTAATCTATGTAAAATTTTTAAAAAATATTTTGATGCATGTTTTGCACCAAATCATATCAGTATTTTGATAACTGATCTCATAAGTAAGTGGTTTTTCAAGGCATGAAAATTATAATAATAGCATAAATATTCATTTTACTCTTTATCCATGTTATATAATTAAAAAGAAATTTTAAAAATAAAACAAAGGTAAACAAATAATTATAATGCAATAATTTGCTACAACGGGTAGAATCTGCACACTTATTTTTTCATGTTTAGTGCAACAGTAATTATCTTCATCTTTTAAAGTTACTGAAGCGGAGAAAAAAATAGAAAGGATATTCTAAAGGATAGACTGTAAGATGCGGAGCCACCAAATTCGGTACAAATGTAATTTCATGAAAGGGAATGTGCACATCAGAACAACTTGTTTGAAATTTTAATTAGTTTAAAATTTACAAATTTCGATATTTTTCTTCAATAAGTCATGAAGATATTATTTTTATAACTAATTTTTTATCATCTTAAAAATAATAATATTACTTTTTCAAAAATTGCAAATTTAGTTGCAGTACAAATTTTTTGAATTTTGACAATATTTAAACTTTTTTGTATTATTTTTAACTATAGATTTCATGGCAGCAATGAAATTCAAATAATTTTCATTGGTTCATCAAACATTTAAATAATTGCCTTTCTTCTGTTATTGAAAGAAAAAGAGCACTGATTCTTTTAATTGCTTGTGCAGCTGATATGAAGAATCAGAAAGTGAAATTTTATTATTGTGAAATCAAGGTACAATTTGTAGATGGATTACTGAGACAGATACGTTTTTAATTCTACTACGATATTATGGAACTTGACTCAGTTGGGAAAGTTCATTAACATGATAAGAGAAACAGGTACAACACTATAAAAATAATATTAATGTCCATTATATTTTGAATTTTTAAAATATCTTGTTGAGGGAAACATAAACATAAAGCTATCCATAAAAGAATAATTGAATTCAAATACAACCAGTATTCCCTGTGAACCAGATGGTTGCAAAAGGATGATAATAATAAATATAAAATAATATTCTTATCGGTTTATTAAAAAGGAAAAACTATTTCTTCATCTAAAATTCTGGAGATAAGTACAAAAAATAAAAGGTTGAAAAAACAATAGTAGAAGAGCATTATAAAAATATTATCAAAATAGTTACTAAATAAGAATTAGAGAACATTATAAATGTATAAGTTCCAATTCACTGAGAGTATTTTTATCGGTGCCTCCTATCTCGTAATTTTGTTTTTAATTTCCAGAATGTTAATAAGAAAACTTTTTCCCTTTTTTGTGCTAAAAGCAATCTCATTTTTTTTCTTTTTTTGCAATGAAACGAAATTTCAACATTGCTTATAAGCCTTTTTTAAATAAGTTGATTCTGTAGACAATTATGAAAGCTAAAACGAAGTGCTTTCTTGAATTTCAGTCCAGAATATTATCGGTATAGAGAAGTTCAATGTTGGAAGAAAATGTTAAAAAATAGAAATTGTTCCTACTAATCAGATAAATCTGATCACTTTACAAAGAGATATATGATCGTGGAATAATGTAGTTATGATATATGCATTGTTATTAATTACAAAATATTTGACAATTTTCTGTGCTTACTAAGTGAAGGGTAATTTTTAAGAACCCTTGATTACATTAAATTCTTATTAATCGTTTTTATAGAAACTTTTAATAAAACTCTTTTGCTTGTAAGTGAAAAATCTGAGATATTTTTTTTTATTTTATAAACCTGACGAAGAGTTAAAAACCGAAACATCCGGTCATTTTCAAGAGAAATGGCGCAGTACATCTGGCATATGACAGTAGCTTTAAGTGAAGTGATTCTAGAATATTTAATGAGGGATGACGAATATTTAACTAATTCTGTATGGATTACCAAAAAAAAAATCGCAAAGGTAACAAATGAATACTACTGACGAGAGATGTTAATCAATTATTGATATGAATTTAACGATAGAGTTTTCCAATATAATTTTTGAACCAAAAATTCAATTGATAAAATGATTCGTTTCGATTTTATTCTATCCGATTAATCTCGAGAAAAGCAATCCATCGGTATTTAGGTGAACATCCATTTCACCACAGAGGTGGTGACAATTCACTTTCCAAAAAAAAAGACATTCCAAGAAGCTGCGGGAGTCAAGTGGCTGAGCTCCGGGAGCCTGTCTTATGGATCGTGAAACAAAACTCTAGTGAGCACCAATTTTACTGACCAAATATGATGGAAGAACGTGTCTTTAGTAACCAAGAACATAACCCTAAACATATTCTAGTGCACTGTTTGAAATATTCAACTCACAGAATAAATCTTTGAACAAGTTCACTCCCAATCACCAAGAAAATTCATCTCTTAACCCCCCCCCCTCCAAAAAAATTGTTTTTCATAAGAGCCGTCTGGAATTTTTTCTTTAATCACTGAATTTTTTGACACCTATTAATTAATATTTTCTTGCATCAGGGGGATGTTGCGTGTTTCTAAAGATCACAATCAAGCCATTTTAATGATTAGAAAAATGAGGAAAGAGAAAAAATTACTTCTATGCCCTAGCGCCATTGTTATTTTTGCTTATGGCATTTCTCATAGACAAGCCCACTGAGGAAGTCAGCGATTTTAAGCCGAGTTTTAGCATCTCTTGTTTCAGCAGCGCCATCTAGGGTCAAGAGTACACCTTAGCTACTCATGCGTCACACCTCTTTTCACGGGGCGGATTTCATTCATACATTTCATTCACTCATCCACAGATCGTAATTTAGATCTGAATCAGAGAATGATCACCTCTGATCCAGTACTCACAGGAATATTGTTTCGACTTGGAGGATTTTGTAGCTACGACAGATTTATAAGTGCACCAGTCACCATGTACACGGAAAATCCTTGGCTAGCGGGGTTTGAACTCACATCCCAAGGGATGAGAATCCAATGCCGTAGCAATTAGGCTATTCCGGCTCATTTACACATGAAATACAACAATTGCAAGAAGGGGGAAATATATTATGAGCCTAACGCCATTTATTCCTTGCTATACCAAAACCAAGCTGTTCAATCATTACTCTATATATATAACAATATTTTTCCTCCTAATGATGAAGACATTTTTTTCTGAAATAATGAAAATATAAACAGAAAGAAACGCTCTTTTGAACACGACGACATCTTCGAAAGAAATTTCGTTTCTTATGGTAAGTATCGGTGAAGACAGGGTAAGAAGACGCTCTTAATTCAATTGTTGACCACAGAAGGAAAGAGAATACTTTCTGAATACTATCCGAAGTGTGAATTTCAGAAATGCTGTAAAGGGAATGGCTGTTCATTTTATTCTTCGAATGTTTTGAATGATTCCACTATAATGATCCGATATCGCCATATCGCTGCTACGTCCTAGACTAGATTTTAGTTAAAGTACCTTTTATTGACAGAATACATAATTAAAATTATAATCTTAAAAGAAAATATGCATATAAAAAAGAAATTGCAGTTTCTTTGTTTTACTTTTTTTTAAGTTAAATTTTTTTTTGATATTTCAATTTTAATTGAAATAACAGTTATTTGGAATAGGTATTTAAAAATAACAATATCAAAATATTTAAATAATATAAACAATATGTCTTTTATATAAATACAAAATATTAGTGATCGCGCGTCTCTACTCATTTATAAAGTGCGTTATTTTGATTATTGATTCCTAACTCTTCAGAGCTTTGATAGTGCTAAAGAGAAAGAAAAATATCACTTTAAATGTTCCTAAAATATTTTCATATAATTTTAGTTACAGCTTGATTTTAAATTTCGAATCATAATATTTATAATGGTTAATCGCTATTAGTTATCTCTACATTTCGATTCAACCTTTGTGTATTTGAGGAAAAACATAAATATGAGGTTAATATTGCGTATAAAATTCGTTAATAGTATTTCGAATAATTTGATTCTTCTTTTTCAGTTGAAAGTATGAAGATATTTAAAAGGAAAATTTCTGGCACAAATAAACTTTCTATGCAGAAATATTCATTATTTCACAACTTCAGTGGCAACATGAAGAAATCATATTTCTGAAATGATGTGAAGTGATTCTTGTGTGTATTTATTATTAATATATCTGTGTGGATCTTGTCTACAAGCGAAAGTAAAATTTTCTTTTTAGAATTGTTAAAGTTTACATAATGGGCTCATCGAAAAAACACAAGGAAAAGCGGGACCGAAAGAAGCATAAAAGGGATCGTTCTCGCTCTCGCGAAAGAGATCGAGATTCCCACAAAAAGAGTCATAAGTCAAGCCATCGTCGGGATAAACGAAAAAGCCCCGAACCTGGAAGCCCTGAGAGTGATATGCAGTTAACAAAAAGACGTCGCATTTCAGATGATGAAGAAATCTTGTCAGGAAATCGTGAAAATAGTTCTAACAAAACACAGCCTGGTACTATTTTGGATGAAGAATTTGATGTTGATCAGTTACTAGATTCCAAACTTTCCGAGAACTCCGAGTTCTCTTCTTTGAAGCGTTCTTCCAAAAAGCATAAAGACGATTTGAAGAAACGACAAAGCATTGGAGAAAATGAAGATTCTCTCGAAAAGTTTGCTACAGAACAATTGCTGGAAGAACACGGGATTCGGGACGTTGTAAAGAGAAATCAGTCGCCTCCTGCTGAAACTTCACAAATACCTTATATCACTGATGTTAAAATAAAAGAGGAGCCTGTAGATGAAGACAGAGCTGAAGGTAGATTTTATAATATGTATAATATGTTGTAACTTTATTGAATTTACAATACAATTTGGGGGATAGAATAAGATGTATACAACTTAGGAAGTGTATGAAAAAGAACCAAGTTTCGAATCTTAGCAATGAATTTCCTTCCAGAATCGCATAATTTTTTCATTAAAAATATTTTAAAATAATTTTAGGTTGGAAGAAATATGTTCTGCTTTGCATTGTAACCATTCTCATGAATTATCATTTTATTAAGGAACTCTTAAGTTGATTTTGGTAGTTTAGTCCTAATTTAGTTGCCCCAAATTTATCATCAGTTTTGTAATTAATGTTGCTTTGTTTATTTATTTTACTTGTTGAGTTGTACATTTACGACAAAATCATGTAATAATTGAAATTTTTTTAAAAATTGGAAAGTGAATATTTATTAAAAAATTTGATTATGTGTTATAATTGAAAGTATTCTTGTGAATAAAGCAATTTATTGTTCTTTTTAAAGTGAAATAAGGACAAATAATATTTATTCTTTTGCAATTCTTACTGAAATAATTTATTCGAATTAAAATAATCAGTTCAGGATTTTTTTTCAAAAATTAAAAGTATCTGCTCGAGATTTTTGAAATAATCTATCTTTATTCCTTTGTTTCAAAATTATCATTCTGAGTAAATTCTCGTGATATATTGTTATTTTTTCTTGTTTTTCTATGACCTTTTGATACATTAGTGATTATTCAAGAATTGATGTCTGATAATTGGGATGATCACAAATGTTATCGAAGGCATAGCATTGGAGAATTTGATGCCTAATATGAGAGAGTATATGCCGCACTGGCAGGACAATGTTTATAACACTGGAAACTGGCACCTTCTTTTTTCCTAGAAATTACTAAACTGCTCCCTTCTCAAATGAAGAATTAGTTGAGCTGAGTAACTGTATTTATTCTTTAACATTTCTTCTTAAGAAAAGTATCATTGTATATTGGTGAAGTTACTAGAAGCAAATGCTTTTTTTCTTTTTCCCATTACTGTTTCTCTTAGTCTTAGAATCCTTATATAAAATATGTTAACAAAGCTACTAGGTTCCTGTTTCCACTGTTATTGAGGTTATAGGATGTTTCTGTTTTTAAAGTTAAATAATATCTACTATCTTCTGCTAATTTTATTGACAAAATCACAGATTGGTACATCTGGTTTGGAAAAGTTCTTTATTTTAGAATTCAAAGGAGATTCTCCAATAGTGACGTATAAAGAATTAAAAAAGAAATTTTATTAGATAAAACAGTTGTGATCAGTAAAGCTTTAGATTTTAATACAAAAATTGATAACTGTAACTGTTTCTTAATATTGTTTATTTGGTTAGCCATCTTGTTAGGCAAAGTAAAAGATACACTAAACTAGAATTTTACTGTTAAACAATCTTGTTTCTTTAAATAATTTGGAATTTTTAGATAAATTTTAATATAATTTATTTTTGTAGGTCACACTGAACCACAGTTATCACTGAGCATTGCTGAAACTAAGTAAGTCATTTTTGTTTTTTTGAGTTAAATAGATCTGTAATTTTTTTTTGCTGTAGCTATATTTTGTTACAATTATAACTGCAATACATTATGAACAGTTATTAAAACTAGGGGTGATTGTACCTCCATTGTAAAAATCTGATAAACTACTCTTGTGTAAAATTCTCATTTAATTACAAATAAATTAGAATGTTAATGTGATGTATATGCTTAACTAATATTTGTGTATTAACAAAATACTAGGAATTAATTATAAGATGTCACCGAAAATGTATTTATTGAAATTAGCAATTAATCGTCCAAGATATCTTGTTTGATTATGTTTGCTGAAATCATGTAGTTAAGTTTAAAATTTGCCAGAAGCATGCAGTTAATTCACAAGTACCCGTAATCTATAAACTCTTATGCTTTATACAATTTCATTTGTGATATAACATAGATTTTTTTTTTTTTTTTTTTTTTTTTTTTGGTACTTGCATACTAAAGCAGCCCCATACTACTTGCTGCCCTTAAGATGGCTTAATTTGCTAAGATCTATATACATAATGCAATCATTATGCTGATGTATATCAGTTGATTGAAGCAAGAACCACTATAATGTGTAAATACCAATTTTTAAAAAAATATTGAAAAGAGTTTAAACTTCACTGCATCATTTTACAAAGTTATCTTTTCAGTTTCTTGAGAAAATGATACAGTTTCAGAATAATCAGGATGTCACCAATTTATTTATATTTATATTATTGGTATTTATGAATCACACTTAGAGGATACTGAAGATAAAGAAGTGATTATCATACATCAGTGAGCTATCGTTCATTTTGTTTACTAGTGATTTGTTGAATCGATTCATTTCATGGATTCAGATCCTGTTGCAGACTAGTCACCTTTGGTGACTAGCCAGTTTGCCAGTATTAATATTTGCTAAAATTTTCAATTAAATATTTTATGTAGCTTGTCTGTTAATAGCTTCTTCAGCAAAATATTTTTAAGCTTCAGATTTTGATAGTTATATAATTCCCTCATAACTATTAAGGAGACCTTACACCATTCTGCTCATTGTACAATGTATCTTTAATTTTCTATCAGTTCCATAAAACTTCATCTTTAAAATAAAGTGTAAATGATTAAACTGTAATTAATACAAAAATATTTTTAACTATAACCAAGCATTTAAAAAATATGAGCACTGAAAACAGTCTTTCGGCATTTAAATCTTATGTGCTCTACAAATAATATAATTTTTCTAATTTATGTAATATCTCTGCTTTCCTCAAATTCATGTTTATTAGTTTTACCATTGGATTCATTTGTATATAAAGAAAATTATTTACAAAAAATTGATGTTTAAATAGCCAAGATAAGATGTTTATTTCCTTCCTGTTAAAGCAACTTCTCTTTTCTTCTTCCCTCAAATGTTAGGGCTGTGATGGCTTGTTGGTATGCTCTCAGTTTTGAGGCTAGAGGTTTTCAAGTTCAAAATTTATTCCGCTGAAGAAATGCTGTGGTAGTGGATTTGATGTACACTAATTTTATTTGGATCAGTATGGTGTATATGTATATATAGAGAGAGTTATCAGCTCAGTTGTTGTCCCCGTCATCTGTGTATAGTTCAAAATTAGAAATTTAATCCTAAAGTAATTCTTATAATGCCTCAAAATAAAGAACTAATTTAACAATATTAAACCTTGCAAAGGCTTTAGTTCGTATGTTAGTTCAAGGAATTAATGGACTCTTCATTTAAGACTCTTCATTCTTATCAGTTGGATCTAGTTCGTGCAATTCTATATGATGCATGGCAAGAATATATAATACACTTCCATTATTTACTACGTGATGGTAATTTTTGATGATTATCCACAAGATAGGCAATCTCCCTGATTTCTTAATATTCATAATAATAATTGTTAAATTCCAACTTTCTTTGTTTGGGATTTTAATTTTCAAATAGTTGCATTTTTGTATTCCTAACTGTGAACAATTTAGATTGATATGTGATCATTAGTCTAGCAGCTAATGTGGAACAAAAAATATGAAGTTCCATTATTGTGAAAGATAATATATTATTAAAAGATGGATTACCTGAATAATTTCATTTCTAATGACACTATAATGTCATTAGACATTTTCATTTATAGTATAAACTGAACAAGTGCAAAGCAATTAAAATAACATGGCTTTACTAATTATTATCTGATGCCTAAAATTAGTTTGTTGAAAGAATCATGAACATTAAGTAATGCATAAAAATTTTTAATGAAATTAAACGCAACCAATATTTTTGGCAAACTAGCTAGTCATCAGAGGCGACTAATATGCAATAATTCACAATCTTTCCAATATTTAAACTTTATAATGTATTAATTCCTGTTTATTCAATGTCTCAAATTTAGTTAGCCACTCATAGAACACAAAATCCCTTTGAATATTATTTATATAAATTTCTTTTTGATGTAGATACATGAAATAATAAAGTACTTTTTTTACCCCATCTTGACAGCAAACTGCGAGCAAAATTAGGATTAAAGCCACTAGATGTTGGTAAAGAGAAGCCAGGTGAGTTTTAATATTAAAGAAATTATTGTAGTTTTATTTTAAAGAAATAATAATTATTTTTGTTTTTTAAGTTTTATATTTGATAATTTGTTTTTCTAATTATATACATTTATTTTTATTTTAGTAAGAAAAGCTGAAGATTCTAAGAGCTTTATGGAAACTAAGTAAGAAAATTATCATTATTTTTATCTGAAATTGCCATGTGTGATTGGGTAACAAGCCATACTAATTTGAAAATTTATCAAAGCGCCTGTTTTTAATAGCTAGTAACATAACTATGGAAAGATAAATTATTTGAAGTGGGAACTGATAAATAAATGGAATTGCCTGTAGCAGCAGCTAGCTTGTCAGGCAGATGAATAAGCATGGGAAATGAACCAAACTATTGCCATAAGTGAAAAGCATAAAATTTTAAATACCATTGTGACTGAGTAATTACATACATAATCATTTTTTATGGTACATAGTTGATTTTTGTTCTCAAAATGCAAAAATACTTTTTATTATTTGTTTTTGGACTTTTTATTAAAATTTAATATAAATGTAAAAGGAGCTGAATTTCAATAATTTATTTACCCTTGATACCTTTATATATATATATATATATATATCCAAAGATATGTTGTATATTTTTCTGTGACTCCAGAATTGGTAATTTCTATAAATATCTTTTAAATCAGTATTCAGTTTATCGGGATGCAGAAAGTCGCTAACGGCATGCTTTCCCCAGACAAAATGAAGGGTCGAAGGTCGTGTTCTTCCCCTTCTCTCAGCGAGAACCAGTTTCCTCTTCTCACCATGTTGCCATTCTTTTTGCGCTGGTGGTAAGCTACTGCAATTTTAGCCACTCACTTTAATAGCTCAATTAAAAATATCTATGAATAGATTATGTCTTTGTCTTTTGCCATTTATGTCATTTTGATTCTTTTGTCTGAAGACTACAATTGTAATTGTCTGAAAAATTAGCAGCTATCAAAATAGATAAGAATTTTTTATGTAGTTATGATAATTTATTGCTGTATTTTTTTATTGCCCAAAAAAAGGTATTTCCTGAAAAAAATTATAAAAAAATTCAAATGAATCTTTATTGGGGTTTTATCTACTATTTGTTTTATGATTTCCGATCTTTTAATAACAAAGCAGTCTCTTCTATTTAATTTGAAATGAATTAACATTGTGTATGAATTCTGTAGTTGATTCAGTCCAGTCTCATTGCTTTGTGCTAATGTACACTTCTATGCCTAATGTATTTGCTAATTTTAAATTTCATTTGGCATCAAAATTTAATAAGAATTTAGGTTTAATAGAATATATACATAGCATGCCCTTCTACAGCTATGCAATTTCCTTATATGCTACGAAAATTAGGTGAGAACTCTGAAGTTATGGGTATATGGAGATAAACTATGAAAAATTTAAGGGGAGGGAATCCTACAAAATATGCTGAAAATAACTTTTTCTAAATCCTTGGTCACAAATTAGAGAATAGTTCTATAGTCAGGAAAAAAGCAGAATTTTGTTCCAGTATGAATATAAAAACTCTAGAAGAGTTTTTATATTCATACTGGAATATTTAAACTAGAGTTGCTCTTCTTTACAAAAATCTATATGAGAATTTATTATGAAATTAAACTGAGCCATGATGACTTAAAAAAGCAAAAGTGCTTGCTATTTAATGAAAAAAAATTATAAATATCTAATAAGTAATTTGTGTAATCAACAATTTGCTGTGTGATTGAAAAAAAAAAATTTTTTTTTTCAATTATATGTTTAGTCAATAATAAATATATGTTAAATAACTTTGAATAATATCTGAAAATATTTATTTTAATTAATTAAAAATGTTTGGAAATATCTTTTTTCAATAATTTGTTGATACTACTCTAAATGTAATATATGTGCAAGAACTTTTACTGACGAGTATGTGGTTGATGTTGGAGGTATGTAAAGAATAAAATTATTTTTAAAGCAAGCCTGCAATTATTTATTTTATTTCTATTTATATGGCATGAGTACGCAGTATTAACTAATCCTGAACTTTTTTCTTATAGTAGACTTCGAGAAAAATTGGGTTCAAAAGTTTCAGGAGAGGACATTGGTAAGCACTCTTATATAAAAGATTGAAAATTCTTTTTTTTTTTTCATATTAAAAATTATAACTTAATTATATTTATTGGATGTATGTATAAAATATGTGACAAGATTTGCTGAAAATTTTATGGCAGTTTACAAATTATTTTAAGTATAAAGAGCAAAATAAATAAAATATGTTTTGTTATTATTATCTTTATCATTTTCTCTGAATTTACTATCCTTTAAAAAGATTTTGACATACAGGGTGTCCCAAAAAAATGTATACACATTTTAGCAGCTGATAACTAAGTTATTTCTTCTTTCTTTACTGATTGAACCCATTGAACCGAGTGATGGCAGACAGACTTGAATGTGAAGAAAGGAAATTTATTCTAAAATGCTACTGGAAGTATGAAAATGCAGTAGAAGTTCAAAGACAATTTAAGAGGGAGTTTAAGAAAGAACCACCTACACGAGTTACCATCACTTGAATTAGAGATAAGTTTGAAGCTGATGGCACTGTTCAGGACGTCCATAAACCTGCAACAGTTGTTCAATTGAGGGCAACCATTGAACATGAATGTACGAATATCCCAAGGGAATTGTTCCATCATGTGTGTTATTCCATCGCTTCGTGTTGTCAGCAGTGTCTGGAGCAGAACGGACATCAGTTTGAGAACATGCGATAACAAGACAATAGAATGATATTTGTAGAATCTTTTACATGTTGAAAATTATTCGAATTATAATAAACCCCAAATTTACAATTATTTAAAGTGTGTATACATTTTTTTGGGACACCCTGTATTTAAGAAGGCATTTATTTTTCTATTGTAAAACATGTAATGGTTACTTTTTTCCCCTTTATAATGCAGGAGCAAGTGGATCTCAATCCCAAAGTATATCTGATTCTGGGTAAGATATCATAATTTATCTTATTTATTTCTCTTTTGTAAATTTTTTTCTCATTAATATTTTGATTGAAAAAAATTTTCTTTGTTTTCATAGCAAACGATCCAGATCAGATTCAAGACCTAAGGATCTTGGAAATGAAAGTCCAGGTACAAATTAATGTTTTCCTTGTATAAATAGTTTTATTATCCATAAAAATCTTAATTCAATCTTCTCATCCAAATATAAGAATATGCAATAAGCCTTCAGAATTTTTTTTATCAGTCCAGCTTAATTTATGTATATAACAATAATGAAATATGAACTGAAATAGACAAACAAGATTATATGTGTATCATCTTATTTGCTAGTCTAATTTTAATTAATTTTTCTTAAATTTCTCTTGTAGGATTATAAATCCATAAAATTATAAAACTGTTGATGTATTTCAGACTGGAAAAAGTTATAAAACAATGTTATTAATTAAAAGACAAAAAAAGATTGAAATTGTCTTGGAAAGAAAAAAAAAATATTTAATGAGATTAAAATATATGTCAATGTTATTTCAAAATATTACAAATTACAAACAAATTGCTGTGAAGCATGTTAAACATCACTTATGAATATAAACTTAAAATAATGTTAACTACATTAAAAAATTATTATTATTATTATAGCTTTAAGATGACTGTCTGGTACAGATCATAATGAAGGCAGGTTTCTGTGATTTGTTTGATCCTTTGTCAAATGATGATGTTTAGAAAAAGCATTTTATTATTGTGACCACTTTTATATTCTGTAGTATTGTATTCAGTATCATAAATTTTTTTTTCCCCATCCCTAAAGTTATTTTGATAACCATAATTTTTAATAAGTAAGTAACACAAATGGTTTTGACATTACATTAATAAATCCCATTAAAAAAATGTAATTGTAGAATAAAACCACTTATTTTTAATATGCCTTTCTAAATTAATATTACAAATATGTTTGCAAGATTATCAGTTAACCATTCCACTGAAGTGGAACTTGGTTAATTCAAATGTTTTTAATATGTACTGTTCCAGCATTTTTTATAATTGAAATTTATTATGGCTTATTTGCATTCAAAACTAAGAATCATGAATTGTTTTTGCTTGGAAAACATATCTATCCTATGTACTTTGCAATCTTAGGGATTTTTTTTTTTTTAAATTTGAGAAATTTATTTTTGTGTATTACAGAATAAAAAATTCTAATTTTTTAACTAATTGTTAATATTTTTTTATGATTTGTACTGCTTATTTGAAGTCTAATGACTGATTAATATTTGATTCAGTATTACATTCAAAGTTATTATATTGCTTACTAAAGCTACTTACTTTAAATAAGTGAGTAAACAAATAAACACTGGTATTTTTTTAAGTTTTGAGAAAAAATTAATTATGATGATCATTACTTTTTTGAAAAACATCTTACTCTTTATTTATTATGTATTATTTATCACACAATGCTATTAAATATTAAACATGAATTTTTACAGCTATTTTTAGTTTAAACATTATCATCTTGTCTAAATGTACTCAATTTTAGTGTTTCCAGTGTTTCTCAATTTGAATTTTTAAGATAAATTGTATTTTTTATGTTGACTATAAAATAGGCCATTTCCATGGTGCTCATTTTATGTTCATTTCTATCTTCAATATTCCAATGTATGCACATGAAGTTTGTATTGTAACTATTTTAAGTTTACTACAGTTTTATTTATTTATTTTCTCTATTTTTAGAACGCAGTGAACCACAGTTGTCTTTGAGTATAGAAGAAACAAAGTAATTATTTTTGCCTTTTCATAAATTGTGTGATAACTTATTAGTTAATTAATTATTATTGATTATTTGCTTGTTTAAATTGATAATTATATAAATGATTCTATACATATAAAAATCTTTTGTAATTATTCTTTAACCCAAGATTTTTTTAAAATCATATATCAAAAATAAATATATTATTTTATATGAATACTTTTTTTTCTTTTACAGCAAACTTCGAGCGAAACTTGGTTTAAAACCATTAGATGTTAAAAGCCAAATTCCTGGTATGTTACTATTTTTGTTAGTTAGATGTTTTTTTTTTTAACTATAGAAATATTTTTAGGAAAGATCACTCAGTTTCAAAATGAGGAACGCTTAATAATTGTATTGAAGCACATTATATTGTAATGTTAAGCATATTTACTACTATTGTAAGCAAAAGGAAATTTTCATTTTTTTCTGCAGTTGTCTTCTCTTTTGAATTATATTTTGAGTATATTTATATTATATATTTTGAAATATTTTCTGTTGTATTGAATTGCAGTTATAGGCAGTATTGGCTAAGTTGGTTGTGAATATTAGGCTTAGTTTTTTAGAAACAGTGTATTCATTTGTTCCTATTAGAATGTTAGGATTTTTTTTTTTAATAATTTGAACAAAATCACATATGTGGATTTTAAAAAGAATTTTAATTAAAAATTAACAGTTTGAACATTTTTTAAATTTTTACAAAGCTATTTCAAATAATTTGAAATTTTTTTAGTTATTGTTCATAATTATAGATTCTTGTAATTCTCTACAGATAATACTCATTTCTTTCTGGTGAACACCATTTTATTTTCGGACATGTTTTTTGTGCTACTTCATGTAGACTATTACAGATTAGGACACCTCTCACAATCGGGTGCCACGTGTAGGTGCTAGCATCGTTCTTACACACTCTACGTTCTGATACAAAAAAGGAATTAACAGAACTTTGTACTCGACAGATACGCCATCTATCGGCGTGAAGCTGTAACAAATCTCATTTCATCAATAAAATCTAACTATTGATTCTTTACTTGAGTTTGTTGCTGAATGTTTTAAATTGTTTGCTTCTTTATTCTCATTTCCATGGCTGTATTTTGTATTTAAAAAATTGTCTGATTTTTTCTGTCTGTCAATTTACTATATTATAAGTAAAATTAATACATGTATCTGCTTTTTATATTAATAAATAAATATAATAAAAATAATGACAATAATTATATTACTGTCATTATTAGTTTAAATGAATGCTAGCAAAAATAAATGATTTAATTCGTTGCCTGGAAACATCCCTGGTTACTAACTGTAGAGATGGTCTATGAAAATTGAATGCTCTTGAGTCTTTTTCATTTTGCTATGAAACATTTCCATCTATCATAAATAATCATTATTTTTCATTAAATATACAAATATTTACAACTGATTTTGAAAAGAAATCTTTTTAATTTTGCTGAATTAAATATTATGCATGATGGTAGAAGAAATTCAAAGAGAATACTAATTATATTGCTTTCAGCCAAAAATTCCTTCCCCCCCCACATTTAATTTTCTTTTGAAGGAATTCTGACATATTAAATCTGAAATTTATAGCTTCTCTATGCGGGCTTTAAACAGTTTTGTTTCTGATGAATTTAATTAGGAAATTAAGAGAGCAATAATATATATATTTAAAAAAAAAGCATTGTATGGGAGCTTGCAGCTTATTTCAAACTTCAGTTTTGCTGCTGCTTTCTTTTTCCAACTCAAAAACACTGAAGAATTGAGAAAAAGGAGGTTTTGTAATGATATTAGATGTAGATGGATAATTCTCTGGGAATAATCGTTATTTCATGTGTTTGATCATCATCCCATTTTCCATCCAAGATTTCATTTTAGCAAATTTTTATCGGACATATATACTTATATTTTAAATAGTTATATAATCTCACTTTGGTGCTCAGTTATAAATGATAGCTTGAAATCTATTCCAACCAAATTAATTTTTTTTAATATTTGAATGTTATTTAGGTGATGAGACTGAAGACCAAGAACCTTCAAAGCCTGCTGAAGTTTTTGTTAAAACTGAAAATCTGAGTGAAAAAAAGAAAGCAGAAGATCTTCGTGAAAAACTAAGAGTAATAAAGGAAAAGAGAGCCATTGAAGAAAAGCTCAGGTAAATTAAATCGACAGATTGAAGTTTCGCATTCAATTTTCTCTTTTAATAATGATTATATATATATATATATATATATATATATATATATATATATATATATATATATATATATATATATATATATATAATGTTTCCATTAATTTGAGAGTAGCTATTGCCCAAGCATAAATATTGAATTTAGCTATAATTTTTTATGATACTTTTATTGCTAATATCAGATTCTGTTTTTAAAAGAAAATTTTTACTCATATTTGATATGACTAAGCATACAATATTTCATGAAATCAATTTTGTTCAAGTTTGTCTATGGATTGAGACTTTCATGAATAAAAGATCCTGCTAGCAAATTATCAACTGACGCACAATTCGAAAAAATTATCTCATGTCAAGTCTCCCAGGTTTCCCTATAGACATCTTAAGTTTCTGATATTAGTGAGAAATAGCAGGTTTATTCTATTTTATCTTAATTTTTATATTAGTTAAGCTATCAGAAAATTGTTGATTTTTCTCTATTATAATTTTATAGTCTAAATTAGAAGGCCAATGACTTTTTTTTTTTTTTTTTTTTTTTTCCCAGAAAAACTAAAGGAATTGCTGATTCAGATTCAGAAGATGAATCTTCCGCAGCCTGGGTGTTAAAACATCAAAGATTAATGCAAGAGAAACTAGAAGCAGAGAAAAGGGTATTTAAAAAAAAAATTTTCTTGTACTTATATATCCTTTCTTTTAAGAGTTTTAAATCTTTTCTTTTTCTTTTTTTTTTTTATTTCTATATTTTATTTAACTTGACTTGTTACATGGTGTAAAGGTAAAATTTTGTAATATATTGGTCACTCACTTCTTGATATGCTTATTTTATAGCTTTATTATTATTTTTTTTAATCTTCCTGGTGACAATACACTGTTTTAATATTTTCAAAATTACATTATGAATTAATCAGTTAAATTTTGATTTCATACTAAAAGCATTATTTGGTAGTAAGTTATACAAAAAAAGAATTCCATGGTTTAATATTTATAATAACAAATGAATTATACAGCAAAATTGTGGATTTCAGTATTTTTAGAATAGAATTTTATCATCCATGAAGCAAATTAATTCATTTAATAACTCTACAATATTTTCAATATCTGAAGCACTTTTCATATAAATTATTCATTTTATCATTAACTTGGTGTTTTTGTTTGGCAAAGTTATAAAATAAGTTCGGGGGAGGGGGTGTTCCTAGCTTGTGTCATCTTGATTATAGATTTTAAAATATAAATAATTAAAATAGATTGTTTTTGTTATTTATTACTTTAAATTTTGAATATTAAACAGAAGTTTTCTTCAATATTTTAATATTCTAATAAAAATGTCTTTTAAAACTTTTTAAATTTATTATTTAACTTATTTCTTAATTTTTCATGTCATGATAGAGAAGGTTTGACATACAGCAGTGTTTGATATGTAGAAGATGATGAACGGGATAGCACATTTTATTTTTCTTCTTTTTTCATTCAAATAATTAGCTTACTTTTAAAAGTATAAAGTTGGAATTCAAATTTTTCTTTTGAAATTTAGAAAAAAGTTTAATTATTTATGTTGCAAATATTTCTCACCTTTACTGTTACTTATTTTGGATGTTTCCTACTGCTACTTTTGTTGCTTTTCAAAATCCCAATAAATTTTAACAAAATATTTACTAATATTTTCTTTGCAATCGGCATTATCTAATGAAAAATTTCTGAATATTTTCATATTTGCAAATGTTTTTAAATTTCTCCAGAAAGGCTTAACAATCTGCCTTTGATTTTTGACCATACAAAGAATATGCAAGAACTCACATTTCACAGTAAATATTTGTTGACACAAAGGCATTTAAAGGGCTTAACCAAAAATTGAAGAAAGAATGGATTTGGACTCTCCTCTTTTCCCCAGAAAATTATCTGCATCATTCATTATTAGTTTGCTGTGTAGTTATTTATTTATTAAAGTATTCCAAATTTTCCCTCATGTTTTTTTACTCATAAATATCAACCAAGTCATAACAATGGGCAATCAATAATGTTAAAATTAAATGTGTTTTGAATACTCTAAGAAATTTGAATATTTGTAAAAAAATAATTTTTAACTGTGTATGTTTGAAACATCGTCTTTTTTCTTTCATAATTTTAAAAGCCAAATTTATATGGTAACTTATTTAAAAAAAAATTGAATGAATACCATTGATATTCAGATAAATATCAATGCAGTGACCTCAGTTGCTCTCTAAAACAAAAATAAGAGATTCCACAATTTAGTACCTTTTAAACTTGAATCTTTATGTAAATTGAATTGCAATGAAATCAGAAATATGCTGAATATATTCATAAATTAAGTACTGAATTAAAATTGCAAAAAATAAAGCATCATGGTAAAAAAAAGAAGTTTTTTTTTTTATTATTTACAGTAATATTAGAATTGTGAAATTATATTACTTTATATGCTCTATATAATTAAGAGTATCTAGTAATTTTTAGGTTCATGAAACAGAATCAAATTTATAATGTTTCACTGATTTGTTAAGAATAAAATTAAAATTAAATGAATTTAAAAAAAATAAATCCTTTATATTATCCTAAATATACATGCTACTTTTATGAAGTTATATTTAGGCACTATGCAAATACAAAATACATAAAAGCTGGAATGAAATTTGCAAACTATTATCAAGTTTTTGTGAAATAGGATGAATTCAAATCATTTTCTACTTCAGCAGTATCTTTTTAGTTTCCTGGAAGTCTTTGTGACTGATTTTTACTGTAAAATGTGAATTCACGCATGTTCAATATATAAGGGCAGATTGTTAAGATTTTCTGGTGAATTTTTTTAAAAAAAAAAAAAAGAAAGAAAGTGTGAATCAGAAGACATTGATTAGTTAGCATATTTTATTCATATTCAAATAGGTTATGTTATGAAATGTATCTCTTCCAATTCATTGCAGTAAAAACTGGCCATTTCTTGAAAAAAAAAAAAAAAAAAATCTTTTTTCAAGCAATTTTTTTTTTTTTTTTTTCACATTTGTTACTGTAAATTTTTTAAATGTGCCTCATTTTGTGAATCATACAGTCTTGGAATATTGCAGCTTTGTGTTACAGAAAAAGGCACTGAGTTTAAAATATATTCTTATAAGAAAAATTCTTTAGAGTAATAATATTTCAAGAAAAGATTCGATTTGGATTAAATTTTCTATTTTCATTAAAGTTCTCATGCCATTTAGATTACTCAACATAGCTTTTAATATTAACACGATTATTTATTAGTAGATTATAAAGTATTTTATGTATGTTGACCCCAAATAATTAAGCCAAAATAATTAATTATGTGCTTCTTACACTTTTAAAGTTGGATTGTAATTTTTAAGAATATAACTAATAGTTTAATATGTAAATATTTTATAAGTATAATTAGTAATTATATAGAGAGAGGTAATGGCTTTTACTTGTCCTTTCAATTTTTGTTGAAGATTATGATTTAACATTTATGTATATATGCATACATTTCTGAGAAAATCTTTTTTATTTATTTATTTATTTCCTCTTAAGTACATAACTTCTATAAAATGCAAATATTTATAAAAAGTATATAAGAAAAATGCATTTCAATGTTCCTCGTATAGGCTAAATTACTTGAAGAAATGGATGAAGAATTTGGAGTTGGAGCTTTAGTCGAAGAAGAATTTGATAAGAAGAAGGTACTTATTTGTGATTTACTATGTTTTTTCATCTATTTAATGATTATATTAATTATATAAATACTACACTTATAAATCATTTTTCAGAATTTTTATAAGGAATACTTCCATTTTGTTTTATTACCTAAAAATATACTTCAATACAAATTTCAGATTTAAAGAAAAGTGTTTTAAGCAATCTTCTAAGCTTTGAAGTTTCGAAAACTCAAGAACCTTCCTAAAATTTGAAAAGATTTAACATCAGACTTGTAAATGCACAAATAATAATTGCAGAATGTAGTATCAAAGAGTATATTTCTCTTTTTTTTCACCCACTCCCCCCTGCTATAGTGTCAGCTCACAGGTGAGCATGTCTCAAATTGAAGCAGATAAATGTGCTTCAATTTGAGACATGCTCACCTGTGTCACAATCGCACTCCCAACCTGAGCCTGCTTCAAACTAGGGTTTCTGGGAAATCCCAGGAACCTAATAATAGAAATGCTATTAATAGAAATAATAGAAACACATTCAACTAATAGAAATGCATTCAAATTTGAAAGAAATCTAAAAATTAGTTATTTTTAATTGATATTAGTAATAATTATACAAAATAAGCAATCTATACTCTTATTATTCAGTCTAGTTGTTAGCTTTGTTCTGAACAATTCGGTAGCAGAAGAGGCCCTCTGAGCCTCAGTTGATCTTGAACGAAATTTTCGAAGCTCCACTTAATTTTATAATATGTGATGATCCATTTTCTTTGGAGTAAAAAAAATAAATAAATAAATAAAATGCAATTCTTATTTCACTGTCTTGCTCAAGATTGAACTGTTGATATATGAGCAGCATAGTACTTTTATCTTTGAGTGAATCTCTCTCTCTCTCTCTCTCTCTCTTTTTTTTTTTTTTTTTGAAAATCTTGATTATACCATTGCAATCTTTGTAGAAAAAATGTAGCATAAAGAAGATAAATAGTAAGAGAAAAGTAAAACAATACTTGCTTGTTGAGACATGTAATTGATGTACAGTAAGTTGTACTGTTGGGAAAGTACAGCGAACTTCAAGTGATAGACAAAGACTGAAACAAGGCTTATTCTTGTTAATAATATAATTTAGAAATTGGAGTTTTTCAAAAATTTTCAAATTCAAAATTTTAAAGAAAACTCTAAATAAAGGAAATTTAAAAACAAACTACAACTCCTTTTTTAGCTTCATAAGTTTGCTTCATGTTCAAAAAGCTGAATGATTTGTTAATTGGAATAAAATGTTTAGTAAGGAGAATTTTCTGAGCCTTGGAATTATATATATATATATATATATGAAAGAATTACAGAAATTTTTTGTTATGTAGTAAGGCAAAATGACAGGATGCACCATTGTTGACTTTTTTTTGTGGGGGGGGGGGGGGGTCCATACTTAAGCACTATTCTAATGCATAAAAATAATATTAACATTAACTATTTTCTTTTTCTTTCAGTCTTATACATCTGATCAACTGAAGGGGCTCACTGTAGCTCATGATGTGGATTCATTTAAAGAAGGCCATCAAGTTATATTGACATTGAAAGATAAAGGTAAATTATTGAGACATGCTACGGATGAATCTGTATAGTATGTCCTGTCTTAAAAAGTAAAAACAATCTATTTTTCTCTATGCTAATATAAAAAAAAAACTTTAACATAAATAAGATATGGCAGTGTATTCACTTGAATTTTCTTGTTTTCTTAGATTTTTCTCATACCTCATACAAGAAAGGGTGCTATTTATAAGCACAGTGGAAAATAATTTGCTTAAACGTTGATCTATTGAATATATTTAATGAAAATTTGTAAATAATAATATGTTTATTATAATGTAAAAACTTAAAAATTTATATATTCATTTACACAAGATTTATTGCAGTACTATTTTCTTTGAATTTTTAATAATTTTTCTTGTGGTCTTTTATAGAACTTGCTTATAAATATGATTCCATTCAGAAAAAAATGATAATTGAAATATTTTCCATTGGGTATAAGTTTCATTGTTCAGTTCAATTAAATAGAATAGATATAAACATATGTGATAAATCATTTTATTGCTAAACTGATCAGAATTTATACATTCATAAATTATTACAACATGAAAAAGTTATCAACAAGGTTAAATTCAATATTTTCAACTCTCCCCTCAGTCTTTTATATATTTTTTTCATTGAAATTGCAAACGTATGTCATTTTTTCTATCCTGCTACGTTTTCTAAAAGTGTCGTAAAATATTATGCTTTTTCAGATTCAGAAAAAAAGAAATTTAGTCAGTAAAATTAATCCTATCATTGTTGTCAATTTTTAAATTTCTGTTAAGTTTAGCTGCTCCTTTTCTTTTTCTTTTTTTTTAATGGAAAATAATATTGTATAATAAAATCTGGTTACTTTTATATGATGTTTTTTTATTAAAATGATTAGAATCTACTATTTATCTATAAATATCTTAATCTTAATGGTAGCATAGTTTGAGTCAATTGTTGGTAAAATCAAATATATCAAAATGTATATTTTTTTTCCAATGTTAGAATTTTTAGTCATAAAAATATTTAATGTTTTTATATAGCGATTTTAATTAAAGCATATTTAATTTACTCAGTTTTTTTGTACTTACTTGATACATTATATATTAATAGGTGTTCTTGAAGAAGAAGATGATGTTCTGGAAAATGTAAATATTGTAGATAGTGAACGCTATGCTAAAAATATTGAAAATAAAAAGAAGAAACCTGATTATATGCCTTATGAAGAACCAGAATATGATGAATTTGGCATTGTAAGTTTTTAAATCAGTAATTTTTTTTAAAATTTCTATTTGGAAATTAAAACTGACTAAAACTCTTGACTTTTCTTTATTTAGTTGAAGAAAAAGAATTTGTTATCCAAATATGATGAAGAAATAGAAGGAGAAAAGAAAAAGACATTCAAACTTGGTAATATTACTATTATATATATATTCTTGCTATAAAAGGAATTCATATACAGAAAAAAACTCTCTTATCTAGAATTTAAGAAGTATAAATTAATAAAGACAATTAATTTCCAGATAATATCAGTTTTTAAAAAGTTTTCATTTTAAAATTTTCCAATGTAGTTCATTGGTTATTACTCTGAATACTTATTGATTTATTATTTTATAAATAAATTATATGGTTATATTGTTTTGTATTATTAATATTATTCAGTATCTGCACTATTTAATTTCTCATTATGCATACAATAGATAGAACTTAGTTAACTAACTGACTTTTCTCTCACAGGAGTTCTGAGCATGTTAAAATATTTAAGAGCATTAAAAATTATAAAGTTTTATTGCTATCATAAATATTATGCTTAATTATCAGCTTTTTTTAAAACTAACTTTAAAATGGTAAACAGATTACATTTGCCAGCAAGACAGATTTCTGCAGAAATATGTATTTCAGCATCTTTCAGAATCATTTTATTATAGTTTATTAATTCGACTAGTTTCCTTTTATGTCATAATTTTACTTTTTTTTTTTTTAATATTTCAAGCATTTTTTGTGTCAGTTTATTTATTTTAATGTTCAATTATTCATATCTCTCATCGTTTATGTTTGGACAATTCATTATTTTATGCAGTTTTTTTGTTCCAAACCTGTGGCATGTCTGCATATAGAAATATTATATTTTTCTTTTATACGTTGAAATATACATTTTTTTTTTCATGTCTCTGTGATTTTCTCCTTACATATATTTGAAAATGTATCATGGTATATATATTAGTTTTAATGGTTTTATTAAATCCATTCTTGGTAATTCTGTAAATTTTTAATGTTTGTATTAATTTAAATCAAATGTTTCATCATTCACACACAATTTACAGTATAATTGATGTTTTTACTTGTTTGAACAAACATATTTTTCTAATGCTATCATTTTCTTTATTAGGTGAAGTTAGCAGTACACGTTATGTAAGCAGAGAACAAGAGCTTGAATTAATTAGAATGAAATTGAAGCAGCAAAATGAGGTATGGTTTTGTTATGAATTTGTAAATTAAAAATGTTATAAATATATATACTTATATTTGTACTTGATGTTTTTGCAAATTTTCTTCAGCAATTATATTATTCTTATTCATTCTAGTTCATCATAGTAGTTACAAATGGAATACAAAATGTATTTTGGAAATGACTCAGTTGGATAGAAATATTTTTCAAAAGATAAGAATAATAATATTAAATTATCCTCTCTTTTGTCATAATACTTTAAGGTAAGAAATATTGGTAAGGTGTCATAGTATAACTGAACATTTGAAACACTTACATTCATTAAGTCTGCATTCTGAGAAGCTGAAAATGCATGTAGATAAAGATTTATTGTTCTTAAAATAGTTTTTTTATTAAATATTCAATTAAATGAGTTTGTTAACTGGGCTTATCAAAGTTACTTTTCAGTGCCAGTGATCTAGTATCATGAAGTATTTCTTTTTGATTTTTCAAAAAACTGAAAAGTCAATCAATAAAAAAACTGAAACAGAAATATTTGAATTTGACAAAGAAAGGAAAGTAATGAAAGAAAAACCAATATTTGGATCCATTATATTCTAAACTCTAGGCAAACTTTCAGAGACTTTGAAAACAGAGCTTTTTTTAAGCTTTTACTTTTGAAATACACTGGGCCACTATATGGCATGTTCTGTTGTTTCATTATCAGGAAGAGGATTTTGAGAGTAATTAGGCTTGATCTTATAGTGTTTTTACAGAAATTTATTACATTTTTCGGCATTCTGTTATTGTAACTTGAAATATTTATCGACTGTTTCACTGGTTTGGTATTTAAGCAAATCATGATTCATCTTCCTGTGCATGTTAAAGTAAATTAAAACTTAAAATAAAGACTTCTTCCATAATTCATAAATATTTTTATTGTTTTTGATATTTGAAACTTACCAGTTTTGGAGACCAGCTGTAGGGATTGCAATACCGGGATACCGAATACCGGTATTTTGAGCCATTTTACAATTTCGTAATACCGTTATTCACAAGTTTAAATACCGGTTTTTCGGTATTTACTAGAAATATTTTAAATTGTCTCCACAGGGATTGCCAACATAGCAAAATAGTATATGTTTTTGTTTTTATGTCTCCCCAACTGGCGAAATTAATTAGCTAATTAATAGCTTAATTAATTGCTTAAATCTAAATTAGCGAAACATGGATTATCCCTGAAAGAAGATATTGTATCTATAACGACTCATGGAGCAACAGTTATGAAAAAATTTGGAAAGTTGATTGGTGCAAATCAGTAATTGTGCTTTGCTCATGGATTTCAATTAGGAGTAAATACCAAATGCCAAATATACCAAAAAAATAAAGAATAGAAGAATCCAAATATTGTGGATATAGAAACTTCGGATTCCGACATTGAAGAAAGTAAGAGTGAGAGTGATATTGACAATGAAGATAATGACAATGTAATTGTGGAAGAAGATATTGCTAATGATGATGAAATATTAACCCATCAAGAATTGCTTCCTATAATTTATAAAGTTCGAAAAATTGTTAAGATATTTAAACTTTCCCCTAAAAAAAATTTCATATTAAAAATATATATACTAACTGAAAATAAAACAGAATATATGTCAATAATATATTCTAATACACGTTGGAACAGTTTACTCCTAATGATGGAACGGTTTTTGAAATTTAGAAATCCAATCCAAAAAGCAATAATCAACTTAAACCTGCAAATTAATTTTTTCAGACAGTGAATTCGTCTTAATATCCAGAACTATACCAGTTCTAATTCCAATAAAACTGACTATAGAGGCATTATGTCAGAGAGATTTTAATTTATTAACAGCTAATGCAACAATAAATTTCATGTTGCAATCATGAAAGAACAGCACAAATCACTTTCTGAAGAACGTAGACGTAGATGCCGAAAGAGCGTTTACGACAGCTGGTAATTTTTACACAAAATTACTTTTGAGCTTTAATGACAATACAACTGATGCATTATGTTTTTTAAGATCATATTTCAAAAATTTGTATTAGTACCACAGACTAAATAGTGATATTTACAATTTTTTTTTGTGATTTAAATAAATAAGTTGTTTCTTTACTTTTTTGTGATTCTTTATATACTGTTATAATTTATAAGTTCCATATTATTTTTTGTGATATTACACTCTTTTATAAAACTGGCAAATAAAACAAAGAAACACCTTGTTTTCTTTCTTTTTCTAAAATTTCTAATACCGGTATTAAAACCGGTATCCCGGTATTAAGATCTATAAAATACCGAATACCGGTATTGAAATTTTGGTCGGGTATTGCAATCCCTAACCAGCTGGTTTGTTGAAAATATTGGTTGTATTTAGTTTCAGTGAAATCGATTATATATAACTTACTATCTTGATTTCCTCAACAAACTGTTTTTAAGCGATAGATTGTTAGAGACAATAATTCCGTTTTATTTTAGTAGCCTTACATTTGTTCTGTTTATTATGTACATGAGCCTTCCTTTTGGAGTTGAAATCCCATTACATCATATTACTATTAAAAAGCTAAGCCTCTGAGTAATATGTTTCAAATTACACATTCTATTTTATGATAATGAGTTTTCCTTTTTGATTATCTTGTAAATTGCTCAGATATTTAGCAGAAACATTTTTCCTTAGATTTCAATAATAATATTATTAATCACATAATTATATGTTAGATTAAACAATGAAAATAATTTGAATTTTATATCTACAATAAAAATATTATGAAAAAGTATGCAAACAGTTTTAATTGTCCTAATAGATTGGAAAAAAGTTTCATAACAGTTAGATAGCTAACAGTAAAAAAGCTAATTTTCTAAATCTTAAAATGTTGCAGAAATCAGTTTTCTTTAATGACATTTTTTACATTTATTGCATAAAAAATTGTTTTGTTAAATTTTTAATTAAAAACTGTAGTTTAGTTTTATTTTAGTCACCCCAAAATGCATATTCTCATCCTCCAAAATATATTTTTATCAAATTCCATAGCTGTACGTCTTATGATTTGCCTTGTGGAGCACCAACATATATACAATTTCCCTTTATGATTAGCCCTTTCTTCTTTATTTTTATTATTAGATACTGCTCTTTTGAATTAGATTATTATTCAAAATTAAATATTGGAAAGCAAACTTGATATATAAGGAATCTAATTTTTCTATATATTGCATTTGTAGCATCTTACATTTACATAATCACTTCCACTATGCATTATAGATATTAACAATGAGACCTTCTTTCTCTGCTACAACAATATTAGGCTACTTGTATATTTTAAGCTAAAAAAAGTTAGATCTTTGGTTTAAGCAGTAAAGACAGACTTTTGCTGAGATAATATATATATATATATATATATATATATATATATATATATATATATATATATATATATATATATATATATTCAATGTTTTACAGCTATGTTTGTAATTTAGATGAATGAAAGAAATGAAAAGAAATTTTATATTAATATATTTGAATTAAGTAATTTAATAAATTCTCTCTATGTATATCTCCCTTATAACAATGCATTTTCTTTATTTCATTTTACATCATATTATTGCATATTAGTGCAAGTATTTCAGTCTTATAATTTAATAATATTCAGAAATAATTAAGGAAACGTTCTAATTGTTTTACTGCAGATGTCTCTTGAGATGCCAGAAATGAAGCCTGCTAATGAATACTACACAACTGAAGATATGGTAAGTATTTTAATTGATTGTGACAATGTTTTTAAATAAAGATAACAGATATTAAGATGGAAGTTTTAGCTATACTTTTTCATGATGTGATTTTTTTTTTAATATGTCTCATTTCCACAGAATGTGATAGAGGTGTACATTTTTTACAAGTCTTTGCTTCAAACTATGCAATTAAAAATTTTATGTAAATCAGCTTCATAAGATATTCTTTTGCGTAAATTTCACTATTCAAAATGGGATGATTTTTTTTTCTTTTGTTTTTTTCTAAACTTTTTTTTTTTTTTTTGTACTTTTTCCTTCATTGTATTAACACATTTACCCTGCACATTATTATAGATTATCTAATATTTTGATGGTTTGACCAAAAAATAATAGATTATATTTTAATTTAATTGAGAATATCATTTATTAACTTTATATTAGACAATATATGTTAGCCTTTTCAAGTGATAAGGCAGAATTATATTGCATTTAAAATCCTCAATTTTTGAAATGAATTTAAAAAAATAATTTTTTATCATATTTTGCTTTCAAAAATACATATTAATCGGAAATAAGGCTTTTGGTTTGATGTGGAAGATGCATTAAAATTGTGGCATCAGTGTCTAGTGAATGTAAATTTTGATATGGTGGCATTTGTAGGAGTATCATGCTCTGAAAGGACATTCAAACTTGATGATTGCAAATAAAACTGTGAAGCAACATCTTTTAACTTTTAATGAAAGAAAAGATTGCTAAGAATTCTATGTTCTAAGCAAATATTGCAAATCATTTAAAACAGCTCTGATTTGTCTTTTGAGTGCCACTAAAACTGAAAGAAAATCATCATATTAAATTAGTTTATGTCTGCAATACACCTTTAAAACATAGAGAAAATGTTTTGAAAGCTTTTGTTAATAGGCATAAAAATTGAATTATATTTATCAGGTTTCCTTTTTTTTTTTTTTTTTTCTTATTCATGGTCTTATTTTATCCATATATGTAATCTTCAATTACTCACATGAGCTGAAAATTTATATATTTATTGGGAAGCTAACTAGAAAGTGAAGTCTCAGCTTGTTAATACATAATTCATTTATAAAATTTTAATGAAATATTTTAAATATGGACAATTTGCTTAAACAAATTAAATTCTTAAACCAAATAGTATTTTCTTATTCAATTAATAAAACTTTTCCTGAATTTGCAAACTAATGATATGTTTTTTACATTTCTGTGGATTTTATAATGAATTTTTTGAATTCCTACTTAGTGAAGAGTAATAGATAAGGGGTGGGGGAAGTTCAATAATAGATAATCAATTACTATTTGTAAGTACTTCATATTACAGAATGACTAGAAATGATGAGTATTGAATTCTTTTATTCATATGATAATTAGCTAGACTTAAAATTCATTATAAATTTAGAGTAGGTACAGAAACCCATTATTACATTGTGGTTTGAATTTTTATTATTTTTTAAGTTATTTAATCTTTTATATGATAGAAATTGAGTATTGCTTCTATCCCCCCCCCCATCTCCCATTTTATGGTATGTGTTGTAGATGTATTTGCCTTTTTCTTGTTTTACCTTGTGCTTTGGTGCTACAACAGGTGCTTCCTGATCCCCCAGGTGCAGTTCAAAAAGCCCAAGAAGAAGAAGAAACTGAAAAAAGTGTCTGTCCTAAAAGCCGACGACTTGCTTGCAGGAGATACAGTTGATGACAGAGATTTAGGATCTAGGTAGTATTATTCTCATTTTTTTGAAATGAAAGGGGTAGAATCTATACAGGAATTTGTTCATTTATAAAATCAGTTAATTTTCTTGAATTTATACTTCCACTCCTAAAAATTTTCTATGCTTTTGCTTATCTTCACATGTGCCTTTTAAAACTTACCTTGCATATTACTTTGACTGTCTTTCTTCACTTGATGAAATGTTATGTTTAGCTTTGAAATTAAGTACAGTTTTTTTAAGGTTTTCAGATGTATGGTAAGTATTCTTTTATAATATAGAACAATTTTGACTGTTTCTCTTATAAGCATAGAAAACTGCAGATGTAGCTCAATTTGGTATTGAATTAGAATAAGAGTATTTTTCAGGTATATTAGTTTAATTGTTTGAAAGCTTATTTATTTTGTCAGAAATGTTATCCCAAATAATATATTGATTATAACTAAAAACAAATAAAAGCAGCTTTTCCCATTTGTGGATCCATAATGAAAATATTAATATTCAGCATTCTCTTGGATTATATTAGTTAATGCGTGTACAAACTTTCATATGGTGATTTTTAAAAGTAGAGCTACCTATATCATGAGGATATTTTTTTTTTCTTTGAAATATCACCTTCATTTACTTTTTATCATTTCATTTCATTTTTTAAAAACTTGTTTTGCAAAAAAATTCAGAAAAAAAAATCTTACGGTGTTAAAAAAAAAAAATATTTGAAAAAAAATGTTTATTTTTTGTGTTAATGTAATCCTCTATTTAAGTGTTTTTGCTACATAATTTTCTATAATTATTTTACACAATCTCTTTTTCCTGCATAAAATGATTTTACTAATTGTGTTTTATTTTAAATTTTTTAAATCATATGTTTATATGTGGGGACATCAGAATATATATTGCTTCATGAAATTAATCCTTTGGTAACAATTATATAGTTGTGAAAGCAGTTTTGTGTATTTTTTTACATAATAATGTAATTTTAGATTTGGGACAAAAAATTAACTTAATATTTAAAATTACTTTTTAGCAATTCAAACTCTAACCACCTGTAACTAACTGCAACATTTATTTGTTGTCTGTTTGGCTTTTTTTTTTTTTTTGAAAAAAATGTTTTATGTGAAACCATTTTGGTATTTAATTATGCAGATTAGAAATGGGTATAGTAACCATTCAGAGATTTTCATGAATTTTTAGGATTTTTTTTTTTTTTCAATTTATTTATAATTTTTTTTTTTTTTTTTTTTTTTTTTTTTTTTTTTGCAAACATTGAATATCTAATTAATAAAAAATTTGAAGTTTATAATTTCTTTAAGCTGATGATATATTTATACAAAATGATGGATAAATGAGTTGGTATTGGTAAAGTATATAAACTATATTTTAATGATTTGTATCTTTAAAGATGAAAGAAAAAAAATGAGAGAAAGTGGAGTGAGTGAAGTTTAATAAAATGATATTCTTAAAGAAACCGGTAACAAATTTTATTCTAGAAATACATATTGTGTTTGTTATATAAAATGTCATAATTTTAACTTTAGCTGTTATCATTATTATTAAATAGCATTATTATTAATAGCATTATAAATGTTGCTTTTTAAATTTCTTATTTGGCCTTTCAGCATATTGTCTATCTGTGAATTCAAAATAAAATGTTTTTACAAGTACATTGAACAGATTTTCTAGAAACAATTTCTTATGTGATGTTTTTATTTATAGAAGACGTGGTAGAATAAGAGATATAGATATGGATGATGGTGAACAGGACACAAAGATTGGAATCCCTTTGATTGGGGAAGGTAAGGGTTTAATATCTTATTTATTAAAAATTTCAATAATAAAATTACTATCGTCATTTGAATTGTTTTATTTCTTTGTTGTAGACATTGATACAAAATTAGACCTTTCCAATGTGAAAATAGAAGAAGACCAAGAGAAAGAATTGAACAGTGCTCTCAATAAAGCTAAAAAGCTGAAAGAACGTAAAGTAATGGCTTCAGCACCAGAAAAGGTTTGTTAGAATTTTCCTTTTCAGATGTTTTGTTGAATTGGAAATTTAAAATGGAGATTTTGTCATTACCATTAATTCTAAATTTAGTTGATTCAGTGTATAATTAATGTATTATCTTAAAAAATCTCTAATTTGAATAGTGGAGTGATTGAATGTTGTTTCATTTCTTTTGTGCTCTGAATAACTACAAATTGTTACAAAATCTTTAATCCTGCTGTATGTTTTTCATTCTTTTATGAATTAGCCTAGATTTAGTGTTTATATATGTGGGATAAATTTTCAGAAGAAATAACTTAGCATTTATATCAAAATTCTCTTGTTATTTTAGATTTATTTATTTATTTTCTTTTTCCTGGACAGTATATTATCATTATTTTAGAGAATGGACTCTCAAATCTCCCCTCCCATCCTTAAAAAATTAATCTTTATGATAGATTTTTTTTTATTTTCAAAAATATAGCCTTGTGATAGAATAAGGCCTCACATTGTTTTTCTTTCAAATCAAAAGAAAAAATAAAATTGAATTGTAGCTTTAGCACTTTCAGACCAATCCTTATATTTTCATGTCAGATATTTAAATAAGTATTTTAAATACTAAGGTTTATGCAAATGTCAGTCATGTGAAATTTTCTGAAGCAGAAATGCAGTGTTTCTATCATCTCTTTATCTTTCATTTCTTTACAAAATCCCTAGTTTATTAAAAAAAAAATCCTAGTTATTTAAATTTAAACAAAAATCTTTAATTCTTAGTATATTTATGATATCTTTAATCATTGTCAAAACAGCAAGACTCAAAAAGAAATTGCTCTTATGCTAAAATGCAACATCATATATTTAAGAAAGCTTCCCAGTGTTAATGAGATACTTTTTGTTTCTAGGTTATTGAAATATTAAACAGTGTAAATGGTAGCAATTTGGATTCCCCAAAAGCTTCCAAGAATGTAGTGAATATTGAACTGAATTCAGTTGCTGAATTTTGTCGCACTTTGGGAGAAATACCCACTTATGGAATGTCTGGAAATCGAGAAGAAGAAGCTGATGATATGATGGTAATTAATTTGCATTTAAATTAATTTTTGTTACTCACCAAATGTTTTACACTTAATATAATAAAATATATAAATGATTAGTTTTCTTTTCAAAAATTAGGAAATTTACAAATTTTTGTCATAAAGTAATTGTTTTTAGTAACCATTATGACTGTTTTAATTATTTATAAAAAATGCATGGAAAAATATGTAGTTCCAAAGGACATGTAACATATTCTTTTGTAATTGAGAGTATTATTTGTCAATAACAAAAAAAGAGTAAAATTAGAGAATTTCATGTAAATGAAATTCATCATGTATCATTAATCACAAAATCTGTTTTCTTCATGAAAATTACTTTTAAGAATAAATTATGAAGATTGAGATTCAGTTTGTTCTGAATTTCTCTCTTTAGTTATGATCTTACTCTGTAAAATACTTCAGTTTGTAGTTCTTAAGAAATTATGCTCTTGTTAAGAGCAAGCACATTGGTTTTAATCATCATCAAGTACTTATTATAAAAAAGTTGTGAAAACTTGGTTGATGAATGTCAGTTAGCAAAATAAAATTTAGTATTAAATTGAATTGCTTTCTTGGATTACTAATTTTCTTTGGGAATTTCATGAAACTTATAATTATAGCTAAAAATTATCTTCTAAGTGATGAAATATATTTTTGATACTTAACTGTTCAATAAATAATTCTTTGCCTGAATAATAATAATAATAAAAGACATAGAATATCACTTTTGATACATATTATATTCTGTACAATATTCAAACTCTGTAAAAAAAAAATGTTCTTATGTGATCCCCCCAGGGCATTTCATTGGTACATGTTTGATATTTAGTGGCTACGTAATATATTTTCCTAATTAACTATTGTTATGTAAGAAATTCATTTAATTCAATAAGTTTGAAATTCATTTTTATGAATTTCATTAGTTAATGTGTACGAAACTCTATAGAATTTTTTTTTTTTTTAAATATGATTTGCGGATTTTGTATTTGAAAATTATACAGAAGTATTTACTTTGTGAATTTTATCAAGTTCAATCAGTGTTTTTTAAAGATTATTATTTATGTATTTATTTTTTAAATTAGATGATAAGTTATATTTATTATCTTCAATATAATCTGTGATAATTTAATTATTGTTATGAAGAAGACATTTAAAAAACTGAGATTTTCATAGTTAGGCAATTAAAAAAAAAAACTTTTATAGGATTTCGATAGGGAGCTTGACGATCGTCAAAAGCAAGAAGAAACTCAAAACCAAGGAGCGTGGAATGAAGTTGATGTGGAAGAAAAACCTGCTGAAATATCAGTAAGTAAACTTTGAATTATAATTCTGCAGCATTTAAGAGTAGTACAGATACAACCCCATCCCCATTTGATTATTTATTAGGTTTTAATATACACTGTTTATTAATTGTCTGTTTACTAATTGTAAACCTATGGAAAACTTTTTTCGAATCAAAACTTATGAGACTGTTAGTTTATTATGAAGCTTTTGTAAGTATAATGTTTTACAGCAATTTTTATGCTGTTTAACCTATTAATGTCCAACTTAATTTAAACAATGAATTTCAATCGATTTCTTTATGGTTCTAATTGTAAATAAAAAAATAAAATTAAAAATAAGGAAAAACCATAAAAAAATCAGTTGAAAATTATTTTAAAAACTTCATATATTGAAAGATTTTTTAAATATAAGATATCAGTAAATAAATATTACTTTCAGATTCTCAAAATTTCATTATTTTGTCTTCAAAACAAATCTTGCTAATCAATAATAAAATGCAAGTTCAAAATTTTTTTGGGAATACATATTGATCTGATAGAAAAAGCAAATCAGAAATAATGAAATGTGTTTAATATTGCGCCAGAAATTAAATGTGATTGTCATATAAAAAGGACATTAGATGTTAACTTGTTAATAGTGGCCAATTTTATAAGGGATGGGTGGTTGCTTTTACCAGTTGTATTATTGAATAAAAGGTGATTTCTGTCCATCCAAATTTATCATGGTATATGCACCTGCCAAAACTGTAAATTTACCTACACCATTTACCATTTATTAGTAAAAATATAAATGAAAATTAATGATAACTGTTCATCTTATTTTATTTTATTTCTGAATCATTTTTATTAAATTGGGAAGAATGAAGCTAATCTATTGTTGTATTTCAGTTACTGTGAGCGATATCAGAGAAAGAAACTAGATTCACAATAAACATATTTCTGCTCAACATATGCTATTTATATTTAATAAACTTAATCAGCAATTTGTTCTACCAAATTATAGATTTTGAAGGTGTTTTTTTGTTTTATAGTAATTTTGATTTCTTTTCATTTCTCAGAATGAACTCTGCCATCTGTATTAATAATAAAAGTGAATATGTGTTTGTGATTGTACTTTACAGGTCATACCATTTAGTCCGTAGTTATATTATTCAAATATACTTTTAAAGTTAGAACACTTATCTTGAAATGATTTTATTTTCTTGAAATTTTAATTGTATTTTTAGTTAATTAAAATACTAAGCAATTTTTTTTAATAACTTTCAACACTATTAATGTTCAAAAGGAGATTTTGTGTTACTTTTAAGTTTGAAAATTTTTTTTATCTATTTTATGGAATCAGTTTATTTGTTGTCCAGTTTTTCTTTAATATTAGTTAACTTTCAAAATTATTTTGATCCATAATTTACAACATCCTTCATTATTCATACATTTGCGTTCATTGTTATCACAAATATTCAATTTAAAACTAAAGTAATATAATACTGAATTTTGCTTTTTTTTTCAATTTCATCAATGTTTATGAAATCTATAAATAAAATTCTCTAAGATGTTAAGTATTTTAGAAAATATATCTGGTAATCCCAAAAATTATGTTTGCTAATTTTTAATTCCTTTTATTGGTATAATTTAATGAAACTGTTATACTTAAAATATGCTGTGCGATTTTAATGCTGAAATCAAATGTAAACATATCCTCATAAGAAATATACATTTTGCATGAGGTGTAAAAAAATAATGACCTACAATATGTAATTAGATTTTAAATAATGTTTACAGTTACTTGATTATATTTTGGACATTTTTATTAAAAATTAACAGAGCACTGCAAAGCTAGTAAAAAAAGACCACAGATTAAAAAGTCTATCTATCACACTGTCTATTACAAATTGAAATTTAAGATTATTTTTTAAAGGTAACCATGAGATTTAATTCGAATGAAATAAAATCAATATTCTCAGTAAACAGTATATATATATATATATATATATATATATATATATATATATATATATATATTCTGAACAAACTAAACATATTTCTGAATCAAACCAAAAAAGCATATAATAGCTGAATAAACAAAACTATATAATATTATTCATCATACTCTTGAAACTATTCTGGTGCTAATATTCTATGATATATAAAACATTGTTTCACTGGTCTTACTGAAACAAGCTCATTGAAACAACAAATGTTTTGGGAAGTGGTATTACAGAAGGGAGTTGCTATCATAAACAGACAAAGAATCCTTCTAATTTGAATATTTCTAAATTTTTTTATATACAGTTGTTGGGTATTTATCTGAAGTATGAAAAAATTAATCAATATTAAAAGACATCCTGCATTCAAATTTATCAATCAATTCGGCTTCTTCAAAAAGCAGCTATAAAAGCATTCTGTCCTAATTATTTTTTTTTTTTTTTTTTTTTTTTTTTTGAAATTTTGAGAATTTGAGGATAAATTAGCTCCTACTCATACCCTCAAATCACAGCTTGGAAATTCATACATCATTTTAAAATTAAGAATCATATTTATTGTAGGAAAGGATTTTTATACTAAATAATTTTTTAGAGGCAGAATAAAGTTTGTGGATATTTTGATAAAATGTATAGCTGTTTTATTCAACGCTTTCAATTTATTGTTTCATATTTGTAATGAAGGAAGCTTGTTATAAATTTTTTGCTCACCTTGCTTTTGTTGGAAAGAGAAAAAATTACTTATTATAAATTTAAATAACAAAAAATCAAAACAGAAAAATTAATCTATAATATAGTTTAAAAAAATTATTTTTAAAAGCTATTTTAATTAAGTTTATAAATATAATACTTGGTATTTAGCATATATAAAAATACTGAGAGAAGCTGAACATCTTTTTATATTTCAGATGAGAGAAAACGAACCTATTTTAGAAGAAGAACCAGATATTAGTACTGGTGTTATGGGAGCATTGAAGCTGGCAACTAAAAAAGGTTTGAATACCCCTTTTTTTCCCCTTTATTTCCTTTATCATTCTTGTACTTTTTATTCTTTTTCTTTCATAAGCATCAAATATGCAGAAACTATAACTCTTTTACTATAATTTTGTAAGATATGGCTTTGAAAATTTTTGAAACTTAATAGCATGTTGTAAGATTCAGAATGTGCTGTTATTGGCTTTAGAACAAAGTTTTAACCATTTGTGCTTTAAAAGAATGTTATTTGAAAAATTCAGTGTCTGAAAATTATAATCCATTATTATGAATCAGCCTGTCAAATAGGGGAATAAAACTGTCAAATACTATACTAGCCAGTATGTAATATGAAGAATCCCAAGAAATCTGCTTGACACTAAAACTCCTTGAAAAAAATCGAGGACACTTTTTGAAATTTAAATAAGTCTTAATAATATTAAACTATTACATTTCACATAATGCAATTACATATCTTTAAAGAAGATTTCAGACAAAATACAGAAATAAAATATTTGCATTACAGAGGAGGTTATGCTAATTTTATTCAGACAAAAAAAAAAAAAACATATGCATTTAATAGTAAAGAATCAAACTACAGTAATTGCCAATAATTATAATCCTTTTGAATATCAAGGAAAGTAGTAGCAATTGCTGAAGCTCTTGTTCAGTGGTGCAAATAGTCAGTTTTGACTATCTCTTCAGTATATTGAATTTGTCTGCTGTCATGACTGGCATAGTTACAATTTTAATAGTGTGTTGTGTTCTATTGTCATTTAGAAAAATATATCATTTGAGAAAGGTAATGTTGTTTATCCATAAAAAGAGCCAGCATAGCTTTATCGTGTAAAAATGCTGCTTTTGTGCAAATTAATCTGAATGCAACTACATCAGAAATACAAAAGTCATGTCTGTGTTTTTAGAAAACTTATTTTGTATGGAACAAATTTGCAAAAACTCAAAAAAAGGGATGACTGAGATATGAGGTAATTGTAACTACAAAAATCAACAAATAGAAATATTTCTTTTTTGATGAGATTTTGATCATCAGATCTCTGTAACATAAAACTACATGATATGAAAAATCTAGTGAGAGTTTATTACCAAGTTTTAAACATAATTGTATTTTATAATTCTTTTACTTCCTGGTAATATTACCTTTGCCCTAATTATATCACTTTTAAACCTCATAATTGAAGTGCAGAGTGAATTTTCATTTTGTATTTAGTGTAATGTTATTTATTATATGTTTAATGGCAGATGTATGCCTTTCTTGTATAGAGTAAAAATTAGTAATTTAATAAAAATAGGTAAAATAATGCATTAAAATATTGTCTTAGTAGTTTTCACAAATTATGCTTTTATTATAATGTTTCATATATATTGTTCTGTATTTCACAATAGGTTATTTGGATAAAGAAGACAAAAAAATGCTCAGTGCTCCAAGAACAAGTAATCTCCAGGCACAATCCTATACTATAGAAGAAAAATTTTAGTAAGATTTTTAATTTATTTATTTTTGTTGTCCAACAGTTGTAAAAATGCAAATTTTCATTTATGAATATCTGAACGGTATACTAATGTATTCTTACAAAACTACCTGATTCAGTTTCTCTGAATCTGGTATTTTTCAGTGAAACTGAATAATAATTTTATGCTAATTTTGAATGAAGGCTTGTGTTACGAGATGCATCATTCATACACCGTTTCATTCAAATGCTGTTTGAAATCATGCATTTTTGTATGTTCTCTCCTTTTCTTGGAGTATGTAATACGAAAGAATATTTTTTTATCACTTTGGCTTATATATTTATACTAGTTAAGTTATTTAACTTTCTAATCACATCAAATTAGCAATGTATATTTTTATAAATGAATCAAAGTTATGAAATAATTTTATTTTGTACCTAAATTTATTAATTTAGTTTATAAAAATTAAAATTGATATGCTTTTTTTTCCCACTTTCTCATGATGCACTAGTTCAATAATACAAGTGAAGAACTTTTTTTATCATTTGGTTTGATTTAATTTTGCAATAATTTTAATTTTGTATTAAAAGTGCACACTTCTTAAAATAATAATTAACTTGGTGTCTTATAATTTAATAATTGTTATTAATATTTATTAGAAATAATGTTAAATAAACACATATGTTTTGACATACATTGATACACTGAAGATGTTTCAGAATGAAATTATCTTTTCAGTAAACTATTTTACAATTTATACTGGTCACCACATTCTCTGTTTAAAGTAAAATTTCAATATTTGAAGAATTCTAGAAAATGAAGCAATTCTGGCAATGAAGGTTTTAACATTTTATGAAAGGAAGAAAATTATTGTTTGTGGATTTCATATTTTTGAAACAGAAAGTATTTTATAGCTTATTGATAATATTTACAAATAACAATAAAACTATTATCAAGATAAAGTTTTTTCATTGGTTCAGGTAAAATTTAATTAATGTTGTTAGTATCAAAAATTAGTTAAATAAATGCTCAAATTGTTCCTGATTCGAAATTGTTACTATCTTCTAGTGAGGATGACAAATTTGGAAAACGAGACCGATATACTGGTCCAGTACAGGAATTTCGAGAAAAATCAAATTACAAGCCAGATGTGAAATTAGAATACATTGATGATAATGGTCGCCTCCTGACAGCTAAAGAGGCTTTCCGCTACCTTTCACATAAATTTCATGGGAAAGGTCCTGGCAAAAATAAAGTTGATAAGAGGATGAAGAAATTGGAGCAGGATACTGTAAGTTTTCCATTTTTTGCTTATTATTTTACTTTTGATGTGCTGTTTGCCTTCATCTTAAAAAGTGAAATTTGAAATTTCCAAATGCAGTGAGTGATAAGTTAAAAAATCTGATCTTTTTTCAATACAGCATAATTAAAAATGGTTTGGGGGCTAGTAAATCCATCAAATCAAACATTTGAGAGTTCCTTAAAAAATCTATTCTATGTTTTTTATTCCTAAGGATATTTTGCATAGTATTGTCAAATGTGTATACATATAATAACTCCTTTTTTAAATACATACTATAAAGTGAAATGTGTACTGTAATTTGTTCTTTCTTGTATGTTTTTGTTTCTAAAGACTCAAGAATTTCTTCCAAATAATGGAATATTGATACATTCCACTTGTAATATATCTATATCATTCCAAAATAAAATGATGCTGAAGAAGCTAAAAGTTGATGTTAGGAATCAATGTTCTCTTTCTACACTTTAGCATTCATGGAAGTTACAAGCATTTTTGTGCTTTAAAGAGTCACAAAATGGTCATGGGTTGACATCATCTAAATTTTGCTTTAAAAAATTAACTTAAAAAAATTTTATTGAATGATTGCCTTATAATCTTAAATAATCACCTCAGAAACTTTTAAAACACCTAATTTTTAAAGATAAAAATTCTTTTAACTTTATAAACACGTCATATCTAGAATAAAAAAATTTTTAATGCAAAACAAATATTAGCATTTGTTCTAGAAATAATTTCTCATTTTAAATAATGTGATGTAATAATGAAGTTAATTCTTTCAAATTATTTTATTTTATTTTTTGATGTAATGACTCTCTGTCGAACAATCCAGGTTTTGTCACAGCAGGTCTCATCTGGTAATTCAATGGTGCTTTATAATTGTGGGAAGAGTTAAGGTTATACATCACTTATAATTATTGATTGTGTTTTTTGTTTGTGTAGTTCCCATCTTTTTTTTTATATTATTGTTGTTGAAATAGAGATATAGAAATGCTAGTTCAGTTCTGCAGTCACTGTAGTTGTCTTCTGTTCAGAGGTCACAATCTGTACTAGCATCTGTCTTTCATTGAGCTATGACTTTTGTTCAGTTATTCTTAATTGAAGTCATTTTCATGTGTATCCACCATACAGTCATGACTTTCAATAATCTTGAGAATCATTCACAATATTAACTATTGTGGTTACCATTTCTGCAACTATATGCAAGCCAGCATTTTATTCTCCTCCAAAATTTGAAGGAGAAATTGTTCTAAAATCATACTTTGCAAAAAAGAAAAATAAATAAAGAAAGAAATAAAGTAAATACTGTGATTACAGGTTTGTAATAAGATGCTAATCTTATAATATATTTATTACTTACATGCAAAAAAAAAAAAAAAGTTGTAGTAATATTTATATATCATCAGAGCATCATCCTTTAACAAATACAACAGATGTTAAAAGATATGTCATTATTTTATTCTCTTACTTTAAGTATGTAAAAATTTCAATTTTCCTGCAATCTTAAAATTATTTTCTAATCATTTGAATTAAAATTTTCTTTCAGTTGTAACTTCTGAATTATTCTTATGGGGTTTTTTAAAAAAATTTGTGCTATGAAGCTACATATACATAAAATAAATGCATGACTGTTATATTTACAGAAAATTGCTTTTGAAGCCATATTCACTTTGAAATATATTGTGTCTGATTATAATAAAAATAAAAATCTTAAAATCTTCTGAAAATTGAACTCTTTTCCGAATAATTACTAAAAGAATGAACGATGTGACTTAAAGATATCAACATCTGCTTCCTTTCCTAAGAAAATTCCCAAGCTAAATAGTTCAATGGATTCTTTCTTTTATTATGATATGTTTTTTTCATATACATAAAACCAGAGCTGTTAGTATGCTTTAAAACAAACATATACAACTTGCATTCTTTTTAGGAAATTTCTGTACATTCTTTTTTGTAAAGTATTTCAACTGCCTTTAATTGACTTATTTTTTGGCGTATTCTTACTTTTAAATATGTTTTGTTCTTACTTTCAGAGACTAAAGCAGATGAGTTCAACAGATACACCACTCAATACTGTGAAATTATTACAACAAAAACAGAAAGAGACTCAGTCTCCATACATAGTTTTGAGCGGAGGAAATAAGACATTGACACAGTATGTATAGCAGTTTTCTTCCCTTTGTATATATATATTTGGTTTTTGTAATATTTTTTGTGTTTCTGCGCTTTCTTACAATTTTTTTTAAAATGATAACTTGTTACTTTCTAGTGGAGAGGAAAAAAAAAGACTAAAATAAAGTAAAATGCATTTTATTTTGAGGACATTTCAGATGATACAGATAGATAGTCATGAAGATAAAATATTACTCATTAAAAATTATGAAGATGTCTGATTAAAAAAGCACTAATTATGAAAAATTAATGTCATATATAGCCATATAAAGATGTCTGTATATGACATGTCATATTAAATTCATGCCATGTCATTTCAATTGTTTTTCATATTTTCTGTTCATTGTGTGTATGTACCTTCCCAATGGAGACTAGTCTTATGACATCATAGAACTATTAAAAATGTAAATGTATGCTTCATCTACTTATAAATTTCATAGTATTGCGACTTCATTGTTTTAATTTATTCAGTAAACCACACAGATATTCTACAGAATTCTTCTTCTTCAGCTTTTATCAGTAGAAGAAAATTATGAGATGAAATATTGGATGAAACTATGAAAACAGTTCAAATTTCAGGGCAACAATCTAATTTGTTTTTGGAAATTAAGCAAAAAATTATTTTTTAAGATCATGTAAAAATCAGTTTTTTTTTTTTTTTTTTTTTAATCTGAAAAACTATTATGGGGGAAAAAAGCCCAAATTTTTAATTAATACAAATTCAACGAATCGCTTTGAGGAGCTCATTCCCACCTTCCAAAGCTTACATGTACCAAGTTTGATTGCTCTAGATTAAACGATCTGGTTTATAAAGTGCCAAAATATATTCACCTTTATATTTAAGAGAAAAAAGAGAATTTTCTAATATTTCCATTTATTATTGGTAGGTAATATGATTGATGAAGCTCTGTATGTTATTAAAAACAATAGTCATTATAAAGAGCACTTTTTTAACCAACCTTAAGTAAAGTGAGCACATACCTGTCTGTAAGATGACCATATTTACTTAATATTGATTAATTAAGAATTCAACTTTCCACTTTTTAAAAAAATATATATATATTAAGTAATATTACATTTGTAATTTTTCATGACAATTATTATATCTGTATTGTGTTTATAGCTATTAAAGGTACAGAATGTTAAAATTTGCTTTATTTAGTACAATTAGATTAGGACATAATGATTAATGCCAGGTATAGTAATTTAGAACTATGGTCGGTTGACTGGCATTCCGTTCTCTTAAACTTTGTGTCAATTCAAAGGATATTTGACCCTCAATATCATATTTAATGTGCACCTGTTCCACATACATGGCAGTTTTTGTTGAAATCAGTGTTTGAAACTTGTGATCCTTTAATTTCATTTCAGAGACCATACCACTAGGCCATCAACCCCTTTATTAACAGTACGAAATATTTATCAAATTATTGGAAGATAAATTTTTGAGAAACCTTTCCTTAGTAGTGTAAGAAGCATAAATGTGCTTAGGGCAAAATATTTTTTCATCCACATCTTTTCTCATGACATTTCTGAACAAAAAATAAAATAAAATTGTCTTGGTGGTGGCACTCGAAACTTGTAACTAGGACATTTAAACCTCATTGTGATTATTAAATTATTGTTCTTTATGCAGGTGCATTTTCATAATGATGTTTTAAGAAATCTCAGTTTGGGATAAATGAAAAGCCTCAGAATTTTGATGAGATTTTTAACTGGAATATAGAATTAGTATTTTGTTTTTATATTTGTTGCTCATTTACATTTTCTAATCTTTTTTTTTTCCCCTCTTATAGGACAATGATTTCAAAGAGCAAACCTGTGTAATCTGTGCAGATTTGTAACAGTCATTATAGTTTTGTAAACAATTTTTTTTGTCTCCATCTGTATTAATAAAATATATATCATCTTTTATCTTGGCTGTTTCATTTTGCTTTCAAGCAAAAAGAGTAAAGTGTGAAATTGCAAAGTTATATGAAAAGCCTTTTTGAATTTTAATTGAATTTCCTGCCTTATCTATTTCACACAAAGTAAAATTGGATACATTTTCTTTGCTGTATAACAGAGCAATGTATTTATACGTACTATGATTATATACAAAAACGTATATATTCTTAGAGCAACATAACAATGTATATATTGCTTTAAGCAAATATTGAAATTAAATGTATTAATATAAAATTTAATTATACATACGTCTTCGGAAAGTAAAAATAATTTTTGCTCAAAATTTTTAAAAAGTAATTTTCTCAGTTTTACTGCATGTTTGAATAAAGATTTCTTTAAAGGTCTTTTATTTTACTTTGCATTATTTTAAAAATTTATTACCTATATTATTAAAACATAAGATGATTGATTTTAAGATTGAAACTTTAAACCCAGGCTGATATAATAGAAAGAAAAATAAAAGATATTGGACAAATCTAAAAAAATGAAAAGAAAACCAGATAAAGAACTAATTAATTATTTTAAAAAGATGAAACAGAAAAAAAAAATCATAAGTAATGCATTTTCTATTTTTATTTTCTCATGCATGAAATATATTATGAGAAAGTATTGTAATTGTCAAACGGATTTTGATGCCTTTTCATGCTTCAGACTTCAAATCTGAAAAACATATTTTTGGAATTATGTCTATCTATCTGAGAACATGATAGCTCAAAAATTCTTTGGGCTAGACGAATGAAATTTAGTATATGGTCTTTGCAATAGGAATTTGTAGATTTCTATCAAAATTTGAGCGAGATTCATTCAGAAAAAGTTTGTCCAAATGTAAGTATACATGATAATTATAAAAGAAAAAAAGTTAATTGGATAAAATCTGGCACACAGATTTGGCATCTAAAGGAAACAAAATCAAAATTTGAATGGAATATATTTGGTTTATTAAAATTTCAATCAAATCCATCAAGTTATTGACTGTCTATCTTTCCTTGTGTTAGCTCAAAACCGCAATGACTGCAACTATTACTTTGTGTCATATTTTGGCTTCAATTACCGCAAAAACCAAAAAGTGACCATTCGGTTTTCTGATGCTTGTGAATTTACCACAAACTGACTATTCCGACCCTCCAGAAGACAAAAAAACTTGAATGGCCGAACCACCGCAACAGCAACACTGTGGTTGAGTCTTAAGAACCATCACCGGCCACGGTACAACCCTTCCCTTGGGAAGTACGTCCCATCACCGATGAGAGGACTCAGACCCTCACCTTTTTGTGTGCTCACGAGGGTAGCGAGAACCAACCACATTCCATCTTATCCGCAATTACGAGGTGTGCCCCCCCCCCTCTCTTGGGACTGCTTCTGTATTTATCGCATCTCATTTATTAATCGTCAAAGATCGTATTCTAATAGGCTATTTCGTAACTAATCGCTAATGGCATGCGGTTAATAATACGCAAGTACATTTACTAGAGAGAATGCTAGAAGGTTTCAAAGAGACTATTTCTATAGTTTACTACTATGTTTGCTTCAATCTGATCTATCCACATTGATCAAATTAGATGTGTTTATTTATAGAAAGAATTGGGAACAGGAGTTCTGATGGACATTTGAAAGGAAATTCGATCTAATAAACATGTTTTTCTAAAACGAACAGTTTTTTGACAATTCAGAAACAAGCCAATTCAGGAAATGTAATTCATGTTCGGGGCATATTTAAAATACTCTTTTTAATTTTGGGTAATTTTTTTAAAAATATATTTAATAGAAAAGTCGGAACTATCTAGGCATATTGGTGCATTCTTAAAAATTTGAGCTGCAGACAAGGAAATGAGTAATTTGCTTAAAAAGTGTCGTGCAGCTGAAAAATAAGTTCAAAGATTTTTTGTTCCCGAATCACTAGTTTGAAGGATATTTTTTTAAATTTAAATTTTGTTTATATCCTGCAACATCTTACAAATCGAAATCATCGTAAATGTTTTTACTAGTTTAAAAATTTCTTTTTTCATTTATTCAAACACTTTACCTTACCAGTGGCAGATTTCTGACTAGGCAGTTGCCTATGTGCGGAGGGAGTTAATGAATCAATCAATAAAAATCGTAAATTGTATGAGTTATAAAATATTAGGATCTTTATGAAGTATAATTGGTCGATCTGTTTGATTGCATTCACTTGTTCATTATAATATTTATAAATAGCAAAAGCCAGCTTAAATATAATTAATTATATATGAATGTAACTGCTGTGCAATTATGAGTCATTCTGATTATTTTTACAAATTATACATTTTTATAAAATTAATGAAATAAAAAAAATGTCTAAAATTAATCATACGCACGTTGATTAAATTAAAAATGTATTGAAATATGAAACTAAATAGACCAATTTACTAACAAAAGGATCTCATGATAAGTGGTGGATTCTTTCATTTTACGGCCCTAGATAGTGTACATTGTGAGGCTCCCTCTTTTAATAAACTTGTCAATTTTTTTTTTTTTTTTCATTTCAAAATATTTTTGACTTAATCCACAGATTGATTTATTTTAAGTTATTTTTTAATCTTATAAAACTTCGTAAAAATACTTTTTATTTATTTATTTTTAATGTATATATCATGAAAAAAGTGGTTAAAATAATAAATTTCATAAATATTAGACAATGGTTTCTTTATACATAAATATAAGGCAATAGATTACGTAATAATTTTCAAACGAATATAATATTAAAAATTCATTTTTAAAGTGCATGTCCATAAGAAATTATCACAATCATTTAAATGGCTAATTAATATCTAAATCTAAAATATAAAAATCAATTTTTGTTTGTTCGTATTATATGCGCTGCCATCCGACTGCGATAAAACTTTGCCCACGTATTGCTTTGAACACAGAAAATCCATGTTTTTCACATGGCCAGTTGTATGTTAGATGCTCACGAGTCGAACAGCCAAGAAATTTATTAATTTTTAGTGAAGACGCAAAAACAAAAAAATATTGTGTACCCTAAAATATACTTCAATGATAAAGTCAAAAAATAGAATAAATATTATTTGTACTTTATACATCATTCAATTTCAATGAATGTATTCATTGTCGATAAGAAAAGAAATATTCTTTCTATCATTCCTAATAAAACAAGATGACTATTTCAAATTTCAAACGATATTTCCTCTGCGACCAGGGTACCATGTAGTATGTTATAAATAAGTAATTAATTAAACTGTTCGACTTGACGTTGCCTTTAAAACAGTACAATCTTTAATCATATCATTGAATTTAACACTTGGAGCAAGTTCAGAGTTAAAACAAAGCATGCTTTGCTCGAAAGACTGTCTTCTGTTGAAGAAGTTCTCAGGTAATTCTTCTTATTATTATTATATTTTTTTTTAGGAACTGGTAGATTTTTTTCCGGATGCATTAGTAATCAACATGCAAAGTAATAAGCTTAAAGTAATTTCTAATTTGAGAAAAAAACAGAATAATTGTTTCTAAAAAATTTTTTTTGAAGAATTTTTTTGCAACATAATGAGTTTTTCCATTCTATTTTAAGTGCACGCACAATCGATTTGATATTAATAATTCTTCGCTAAGCTCTTCCCATAAGTCATTTTGATAGATCATTTGCAAGCAAGCCAATCTTCATCGGAATTTGATCATCTTCCATGCTCAATAGTTCCTAAAAAAGTCGAAACTCTTTCCAAATTTGGAAGAGTTAGCTTTGTAATCAGTTTGTCAGTAATGAGCTTATCCTCATATTCTCTTTTTTTATTCGCTCTAAAAGCGAGGTTCCACTATATATTATATTTACTCTTTCGTATATGAATAAATGAAAGACAAAGCATTGCAATCGTTGATAAATTCAATCCCTATCATAAATTTCTATGTATTAAACTGACTGATTCTTAAAATTTTGGAAATATACCTTTTTGTCGGTATAACTGTTAGCGAGCATGATATCTCAAATTCACCTACTCAAAAAATAAAGGTTGTCTTTTCATGAGCTAGACAAATGAAACCTGGAATATAGTTGTCACACTAAAATTTTAGATTCATATCAAATTCGTCAACGGGGCTCTGTTCTGTCCATTTGTATAGACACATAAATGGAAAAACCCAAAGAGCTAGGATCATCAAAGTAAGCATGTGTTTAAATCACATAAATATTAAAATTGGATCCAATATGGCAATGAGCGATCATTTTAAAAGGCCACAAACAATATAAATGTCGTCTATATCAAAACTATATTTCTGTATCTAATTTTGAAGTATAATCGTGTAAAAGGAAAAGAAACTGAATGCAACAATTTTTTTTTTCACTGTACTGTGAGATTTCGCTCAAAACACAACATATGTAAATATTCTAAAAAGAGATCACTCTCCATTTTTTAAGATGATACGCTGTGCCTTTCAGTCCGGCCCAATACAGACAAGACTGTCTGCTATTTTTTGTTTTTACTAATGTATACATTTTTGTTACCGCTAACAGTGACCCTGGGAAACTTTTACAAGCACAGTACACTTAAAAGAAGTGTGAAATTTGCCTTTCACCCTTTGCCCAGACGTCTCGTGCGTTGAAGCGGAAATATTCGCCAGGTCATCAATTAAGCGAGAGGAAAATTAGATCAAACAAGTGGCCTTGAAATTCGACGGGCCCAGGCAAAAAGAAGTGTGAAACATTCATTTAACAATACATATCTTGCTACAGGAATAGATCGAACAGGAAATGGAAGATAAATTCATTTGCGCAATACTGGCCGAAATTGATTTATTTTTAACTATACATCTGTCAAAGCCGGAATCTGTGCATTGATTGCAAATTCGATCCCTATATATACATTTTGATACAAAGATAGTAGTATTTTTTGGATAGCCGATTACTCTTAGTGGGGGAAAAAATAACGCTTTTCAGAACGCACAAATGAATATTCGTCAATCAGAGTATAAATGAATACAAAAATTTCGCACAAAGAAACAAAATACAGTTCTGACAAACGCAAAAATTTGTATTACTAGTATAAATGTATAATTATAATTGATTTTTGAATTATATTGCAGGGATTGTCTGTTTTTATTAAAAAATGTCTTAACTCTTAAAATAAACTCTTTAAAAATAAAAGAGTTAAGATTTTATATGTTGTGCTTCTGAATATTTCATTTATAACAATTAATTAGAGTAAAAGGGAATATGTTATCATATTTTAAAAAAAAACATAGTTCGGAACTTGTGTATTAAATGCATTCCATTGGCGAACTTTAGGCTTAACCGCATGTCATTGGCGAATATAATTAATAGACTAATATGATATTTTTGATTATCTTTTTCGTCTATTAATCGTTATTATGTAGCTAATACAAGTACTCATATTGGGTAAGAGCTATAATAGTTATGTCTTTTTTTAATAGAATGTACTCAAAGTAAGGCGATAAATATCAAACCAAAGAATCGCCAAATTAATAAAATTTCCAGAATTACAAATAATTAATTTAAAAAAATGTATTTAAGTAACAAAACTTTATTGTGCATATTTATTGTGCAAAATGTTTATTTCAAGTTTTGTGTTAAAATGTTTATTTGTGTTTATTTTAAGTTTTAGCACCAAAAAATAAGATTAAAAATGTCGCCTACACGGCATAGTTAAATTGGCAGATGGCCATTTTTATAAATTATTGAAGAACGTGATTACGCAATTTAATAGCTTTATTTAGTTTCTTTATATAAATACATTATTTTATTTCATTGCCTAATTTCACATTTTGTTCTTAATTACATACGCATTTTTCCGTTCAAATACAAAGCAGAGATGTATGCAAACCTAATGCTATGTTTTTGTCAAAATGGCTAAGCCTAATGCTATGTTTTTGTCGAAATGGCTAAGCCTAATGCTATAATTTGTCGAAGCATCGGAATTCGATGGAGCTCTTAACAAATAAGTATATAAGAATGGTGAGATTCATTGACGAAACGAGAATGACGTCAATCGGATCCGATTCGAAATCGTAAATATGAGTTTGACAAGAAGTTCAGCTATTACACTAGAAATATGACAGAATGGAACACACTATTTACAGATGAGTTAAATGTCGCGCATGGTCCGATTTTTGTGTTCACAGCTGATATTTTCTCTCTACTCTATGAACCATATAATAATATTTTCCCCGGCTGGTTTGATTTGTTTGGAAACGAATTGCAACTTTCATCATCAGGAATTGCAACTTTGTAATAAAAAGTAATAAAAAAAAAAAGATTTTTTTTTATAATGTCAATACAAGCATTCTATCTTTTTGGCGCGCTTTTCTTTCTATGAAATTTTAAATATTTTATTACTATTTATCTGTTATTTACATATTACAGTCTGCAGCAGCTTATAATTGAGTCGCTAAATAAATGATTATACTGTGAAGTTCCACAATAATAAAGGAGAATTTGTGTTTATTGTTATTCTATAGATAAGACTGTTTGACCTAGGATTGTCAAATTTAGCAAAATTTTAAAGTGTAGAGATTGTATTTCGAAACGAATTTTTAGAAATATTAAATATAAATTGAGCGAGACTGTGGTGGCGTTTTTCTACGATAAATTCTTAAAATATCATTGCATACGAAGAATTTTGTATCTTAAAATTCAAGAAATTATCTTTTGAATGATTTTAACCTATTACCATTCAATTTTTTCCAAAATTTTGGCAATTTTTAAAATATATTTTTATGAACAATTTACAACACTTTACACCGTCAAAATAAGAATAAAATAATTTGCATTGCTTCGTCAAATTTCTACAACAAAAATCGAGTACCTTTCATTGATTGTTAAGAGCCAAGGCATGAAAATGTTGTTTGTGTTTTCATATTTTTTGGTAACGCCGTTATGAAATTTTTTTCTGTAATCTATAAATAAAGCTACTAAAAATTATAAACAAATTATTACTAACAAATAAACCTATGTCTGTCTAAATATCTATACTTACTATTTTTTTTTCTATCAGCGACCAACTAGCATGTTGTTGGATGTAAAATATGGAGAATTATTTTGGTGTTGAAATGCACTAGAAGTACGAAAAATAAAGTCCTTCTGCCAATTTTCAATTAAGTGCAATATACGTCAGGTGACTGAAAACTAAAGATATTCATTTCACATTGACATAGGGCATAAACATTTTCATACACTCATTACAGATGCCAAATCTAAGGTTATTATAATAACACGCCTTAAATGTCAATGGCATTGAAAAATATTATGTAGAAGAAACCATGTATATTAAATTATGCATAAAAAATTCAAATGAAATCAAACTCATTCAATATACACGGCGAACAAGCTGGTCGCCAAAGGCGGCTTGTGCATATTTGATAAACTATTTTACTCTAATTTTAAACTAAACAATTTTGCCCTAATTTTAAACTAAACTATTTTACTCTAATTTTAAATTAACTATTTTACTAATTTCCTTGCCGGCGTCCTGGGTTCGAATCCCGGTTCGGGCATGGTTGTTCTTCATCTGTGTTCTGTCTGTGAGGTGTGTGAATCTGTCCCCCTGTAAAAAGGGGTTGTGCAAGCGAATGTGTGAGTGTCATCTTCATATGAGCTAGAAGTCAGACTTCTGCCCTCGGTGCTCAGGGTTTTTACCCTCAGAAGCTACTGCTTTCTGTGGTAACGCGGACACGACATCATCATCACTAATTTCCTTTCATAAAAGGCAAAATCAGCATATTTCATTTATTATAAAAAAATCTGGGTGTTTATTAAAAGCCTTTAGAATGGGATCAATTGAAGAAACTCTTTTATAAAATATTTTGAAAAGTAATGAAAGCCGGCGTCCTGGCCTAAAGTAACGCGTTTCCCATTAATCTGGGCGTTCCGGGTGCGAGTCCTGGTTCGGGCATGGCTGTTCTTCACTCTATATTCTATCTGTGAGGTGTGAACGAGCCCCCCTGTAAAAAGGGGTTGTGCAAGCAAGTGTATGTATCATCTTCATATGAACTAGAAGTCAGACTTCTGCCCTCGGGTACTCAGATATCTTTACCCTCAGAAGCCACTGTACCCACTTTCCGTCGTAACGCGACCACGACATCATATCAAAAGTAATGAAAGTAGTTCAATTCTTAAAAAATAATAATAGTTGGTTTGGAAGAGAATATTCACATGAATTATCATTCTGATACATCTTTCACAATTTTCTGAAATTTCTGTGGGGAAAAAAATGAAAGAAGTGTTCTTTTTTTCATTAAAAAGCTGTGATTTACTTAATTTATGTCCCCGACTAGTTAATTTTATTTAGTCGGGATTTTTATCTGGCAATATTTTACGAACTTTTAAAAATTTTCGAATGAAATTTGATGCAAATACAGAAAAAAGGCATCCGTATACACCTGCGTGAAATATCTACGATTCCATAATAAAGAAGATAGCCTTTTATTTATATTATACTTAATCACTTCATCAGTTAATTTGTCCATTAAAATAAACATTTACTTTCGTGTCATTTCTATCGATACTGCTTTTGAAAAAAGGCGATAATAAATGCCAGAATTAGAAACTGTTCAATCTTCAAAATAACACATAATACATTATTCGAGAATCTCATTATAATGTTATCAGAAAATTCTTTATAGTTGTATGTTTCGTTAACAGAGTTTTTTTTTATATTTGTCATTGTTATCTTTCTGTTTCTATGATTATCTCCAATATTATCACCTTTTTTTATATTTTTTCATAAAGAATATCTCATCTTTGCCAAATGTTTTGGATTATCTTAGGATCTTATCTTTTATTTACTGAAGCTATGCTTATTTACTTTTCTTGCATTTTCATTCAAGTTTTGCTCCGATATTTTACGCCATTTATGATAACTCATTTTATTATCTTTTTCATTTCTTCCTATTTTCTTTAACTAATCTGTCACGTAAATACAATTTCGTCTATGTTGTAGTTTATATTTAAAGTGGCGGGAAAAATAGCTAGCAAAAACTTTTCAGAAAAAAAGAAATTGATGAACTATTTAGTGTTCAACTAATAATAATCCTTTGAACTAGATTAACAATAAATTTGCTCTTTCGAAAATAAAATATAATGTTTTAGACAAATGTGTATATCAAGCAATTATATAATATTCTTTATTTTAAGCTTGGAGAGAAAAATAAACTAAAAAAAAATGGCTTGACACCACTTACAGTTTGATCCTTTGACTTACAGGGTGATTGAAAATAGTACTTACAAACTGCACGAATGAGTAGAAAACCAAAACTCAAGCCAGAATGGCATAGGAATTTAGAATCGGAAACGCAATTTTGGCGAGTGTACACTACGCGAAGATGTAATTCAAGCCTATAGTAGTGAAAACACTTTATTTGGCTATAATTTGCAGGTGAATAATACGTGCGTACGTTGATGTTACAAAATATCTTGTGTTCAAAAAAGTTTCACAATATTTAGTGAACCAATTCCTGTTTATTTACAAACCATCTTGCCACGGCCCTTCCTTTGCAACTATTAATATCTCTTTATATCATTCATCACCCCACCATTCACAATCTGTTGCGTTCTCCCAACGTAATAGAATCTTTAAATAACTAATGCTGAGATCCAATTACAAAGGCAATGGACAACTCCCTCTAGAGAATATTATTACAAATCTGTAATGTTGCTTCCCAGCACGGTTAGTTTAATCACTGGAAGGACAGTGTTATGATCAGCTCTGTTGGATGCTGATCGGAGAGGTTGGTGATCATTTGACGACGAAATTGACCACAAAATAGATAATGCTAGAAACTTCCAAAATTTTAGGAATTGAGCCAATAGGAACCAAGATATGCCTGATTGTTCCAAAACATTCCATGCCCGCCTCCGGGAACTATAATAGACAGACAGTCTCAAGCTGAAGTCAGTGATGTATTGAATAGTGGAAAGAGTCAACGGCGGAATAGTTGAATCACTCCAGCGAAGAGCAAGCGTTGTGTAGAGCTCAAGCGATTACTGAACTGAGCTGTTTGCCGCGTCCTAGTGTTTATTGCAGTAGCAGCATTGTGGAGCTCAAGCGATTACTGAACTGAGCTGTTTGCCTAGTCCTAGTGTTTATTGGAGAAGCAGCATTGAGTCGTGTGAGGTGTAGCCAGTCGTTTAGTAGTGAGTCGTCAGTTGGATACAACTAAAGCAAAGAGACAGTGGAGAATTGCAGGCGTTTGGAGAGATCGAAGAGTGAAGCTACGAAGATTCCCTCCTCCTGCTGAATTCTGTCTGACCACTTTCTGTGCTGTGGTAGTTATTACTACCCATTGTGAGCTACTGTTTTTTGCAGTGTGCTGCTGTGTGTTTGTGTTCATCTCGGCTGTATGTCCGTTGTCTGCGTATTTTTGTCTTCGTGTTTAATAAAAGTCGGCGTTCATTATTGAGGCCTGTTAATTGTTTTCACATCATACACCCACTATAAGCGAACCCGGTAATTTTATAGACTTAGTGGAATTGAAATTCCCTAACATTATGATCGTCGTTTCCGATCATACTTTCCTATGTAGTTGCTTTGCTTTGTTACCTTTACCTTCTCATATAGTTTATAAGTTGAATTTTGAATTATCCAATATATCAGCTATTTTTTAAGCCTTTTTTTAAAGCTTTAAATGATATATAATTCAATATTTACTAAAAAAAATTTTCACAAAAAGAAAAGAGTATAAAAAAATTTCGAGTCATTCATGTTTTTCTTGTTTAGAGAAAAAATAAAAATAATAATAATTAATTGTAAAGAAAAAGTCAAATTAATGGATTCGACCATTACGTTGAACAATATTTTCAGCTAATGTACCATTTGAAGATTCAATGTTCGTTTCTCTTTTAATTAACCGAAGCATTCAACATTAGTAATGACGGTTAAAATAAGACCTCAATCGATTCCTTAACAATGAAAATTGAAATATATTATATTCAAAAGGCAAAGTGGAGCACAGTTTGATTAATCAATTTCATAATTGAATGCATTTTCAAAATATTCATATTTAGGTACAGTTCAAGGATTCTATGATTGTGCTGATAAATATTTGACGTGCTGTTTATTTTGTACGGAAGGTCTAAAAATCAAAAATATTAAGTAATATTGATGAATTCTATTGGCAGAAAAATGTGATACAATCATCGTTATGAACTGTGGCTCTTTCAATTACAGCTCTTGAAACAACTTTACGGAACTTTTAAAGGTTCCATTCGAGCTTCCGAACAATGTGTAGTTATAATTTACGAATTATACTGCATATACAGGAATGTACAGAAAATCCTCATAAGCAGTTCTTGAAGTTGATAAAGTGTAATTCTTCAAAAATTTTGCTTTTCCATAGGAAGAAAAAAAAACAATTTTACTGCTGCTCTCATAAGAAAGACATGAATGGTAAACAACCATAAGCTTCTACTAAATATTAGTGAGTATTGCTTAAGCCTTTCTAGGGCCGTGAGAAGTATGCTTCCCACCAAATTTATCAATCTCTATATGAAATTATGTAGGTGGGCATAAGTTCTGACAAATTTTTTTAGTAAGTCAGAAACTTAGATGCTTCAGTTCTTTATCTCAGACAAAATGATGTGTCTTGATTTGTTACTTAATTATTAATTAACTAAATTAATTAATGAATCAAATTAAATTGATCTAATAAGCTAAATGAATCCCTTTTCCTATTCTAATTTCAAGCCTAAAAATATTTTAACATAATACGACCAGAAAAAAATGGCCTTTTAAAGGGTGAAGGTAGTTCAATACTTCATTCAAGATTTGAGTACATACAAAGTAGAAGTTAATAATTCAAAGTACTCTTTATCCAAAATACAATTGTCTCCCTTACCGTTCGTTTCGTTTTATTAAATTGTGCCCATCCCGTATATTTTTCACGGGAAAGCTTTTGATAAAAGCACGAAATGTAGAGATAGTTTATTTATCAAATTTTTTTGCAAGTGGCATCACTTGAAAATGTGTTTTTACTTTCTCGTATTGATTTGACTTACCTCCGTGCTTTATTCCATGAGTTCGAAGAACACATTTTAAGAAAATGTTTGTCTGTGACAAAGATAACCCAAAAACGCTTTGAGCAATTCGGCTAAAAATTGGTATACGGTCTTACCCGACAAATTTATGGATTTCTATCAAAGTTTGAGAAAATTTCGTTCAGAGGACGTTTGTCTGTCCAGCTGTCTGGTTATACGTTAACTCGATAACTACAAAACAAAGAGAGCTAGATAGATAAAATTCGGTAGACAGATTTAAGATCTATAGTGTGGACAATATAAAATTTTGAGTGAAATCCAACAAAGGAGGTTGACCGTCTGTCTGTTACTTTCAGAAACATCTAAATTTGACAACTCAAAAACATAATGACTTAAATACATCATGAGGATTAAATATATTATGGGGAGTGTATTAGATTTTGTGACGACAAATGTAGTTTTCTGTCAAATGTTGGCTTAAATCGGCTGGGAAAAACGCGATTCAATTTCCATATTAATTGCATGTCAGGGATTAATAATAAAAAACTCGCCAAGGATCACACCACAGATTCAATAAAAATACTAAAATTACGCCAAAGATTAATATTTCGTAATTATTGCAGACCAATGTCTTGCAAGGCGCTCTCTGGTCTAACACTTTAATTAAAGAATATACGAGAACGTTTTAGGGAGACCGCTTCTGCTGGTTTAGACTGGGACGGAGAGTATTCGTTTCGTATAATTCTAAAAGTAATAATTTTCTAAAAGAAAAATTCTTAGGAAAAGTATATTTTCTGCCACTTTCAATCAAATAAAATTGTTAAAAAAAAATCGTAGCATCGAGTTTGAAACATTTGGGAAGTGTGTTTTGCTGTCTAATTTTTGTCAATGACACATAAAAAAAATCTGGCAATCTTTCCATATTTTAATTTGGAGATAACCAATTTTGGAACAATCTGAAGTCTAAATAAAACTATATAAAAAATAAGAAGCATAATAATTTCCAAAATTTTATAGAAATAAGGAGGCATATATTTTTACCATAAAAAATCGATTGATGCATTAAAAAAATTCCAATTCTCATGTCACATTTTCTTCTAAAGGCTCGTATAAAATATTTTTTGGATCTTACTTTGGATTTCCCTTATGTCTTTCAGCTGTTGATTGCAAAATAATTTTTCTACATCACGGAGTTTCAGAGAATTTAGGATTAAACCAGGTATCACGACTCTAAGTTTATTGATCATGATATTTTCCCTTATCTTTACAAGTGATTTTTTCTCATCTATCTCATATCTCTGAAAAGCATTAATATTTTAATAATATTTTTATAATCTCACATTAATATTTTAATATTATTTTTGGTAATAAAAAGTTTATAACGCAGGAGAAAATTTTAAAAGCCAATTTGTAAGATATTTTATGATAGTGTTGTTGGTTTTCTTGCGATTGTAGTCGATACAATTAATTCTGAACATAGAAATTACTTTCCAAAAGGATTTCTTCATGTTGACTTGATCCAATCCAGTTCCAGTTTTTTTTTCAATTTGTGCGAATGCTGCCTTAGGCGAGTAAAAGAATGCTCTAGAATGAGAAAAATATATGCTCGACTTTCTTAAGATGCCTAGAAATATGCGTGGCTAACCGATATCGGTGCATAAATATCATCCTGGCCTTTTTGTTTAGGCTGCCATATACATCAGCTATACAAACCTAACAATGACTGTAATACCTATAAAGTCAGTATTCTGATAACAATACAGCAACAGTTTCATTGGAACTTTTTAGGTAATCACGCTTCCCTTCTAAGTACATATTAATACAGTACACTGCCGAGTACCCTGTCTAATATGGCGGAAGTACTGGCTGAGTAACAAAAAAGCAGTATAGACCGGAGTTCGATGAATTCATTTTTATACCAAAATTCACTGTAATAATATGTATTTTCTCACTTCCTATTCAGTACTACGCCCTCCATTTATCTCAATTGAACACACCGCGGCCTGGAGAATCATAGAAGCAGTTGCCGGTAAGGTGTCGAGTTAAAATAGAAGGCTCTGTACTGGTGGTTTATATATGTTTGTATACTGCGCAGATCGTTTCAAGAATTTATTAAGTAAGTTCAAGGAAATAAACTGTTAACATTTTAATATAAATTCTGCAGTACCCAATTTAAATGCAGGAAGCATAAACAAAACATTAACGTAAATCGTAGGCCTAGTTCTTAAGAAAATTGACTTGAAGTACAGACTGACAGACGTTCGAACATTTTTGGATTGGCTCAAAATTCAGATGTCTACACTATACATGTTAAATCTATGTACTGGATTTTATTCATCCAACTGTTTTCATTTTGTAGTTATCGTATTAATTTATATTCGAAGAGCTGACTAGACAGACTTCCTCTGAATAGTTTTTGTTCAAATTTTGATAGAAATTTACATATTTGACTAAAAACTATAAGGTTATTTTATCCGTCTTGCTCAAAGCGTTTTTGAGTTGCTTTTGTCTCAGATAAACATTTTCAAAAAAATGTGTTTTTCGAACTCAGAGAGGTCTAAAACATGGATATTCGTTAAAATCTGAAATTCGATTTCTTTGACGACGGCAATACTTTCTACAATATATACTTCATATACGAGGAAGTAAAAAAAAACAAACGAGGAATCAGTATTGATGAGATTTTGCTGTCGATTTATTCGTCAGCTGAGCAAAACTATCGCGATGGAAATTCAAATGTCATTCGAGCATCTTGGATGACAGTTGAACTATAATATTTAGCCTGATTCATGGTGCAACGAAAAGCAGAATCTAATGCGTTGTGTATACATCAAGGCGATAGATTAATGGATGTAATCGAAAAATTCTAGTGGTATGTGAATCGTGATGTAGTCTTTAATTTCTCTTCCGCCTTTGACATCAGACTGTATTACAGCTGGCCACAGTCGTACCTTATTACTATGGCATTCCAAATCTAAGAGAAAATAATCAATTACACCCACGGGGTTTCTGATGTCTATTTCCCCTTAATATCTGAAAGATTATTCTTATTATTTTTACCGTTAACATATTAAGAAACCAATGGGAGTGGTTTCTCTTCTTTTTTATAACTCTACTAACGCAACTAGGCCCGTTTCATCCATTCTTATACAATGTAGAATACTGAATATGCAAATTTTAGGGACTTATTTCGTCTGATTGCCATCAGAATTTAAATATATCTACAATGTCGCTACTAAGGTCACATATCAAGTTTCATTATCTAAGTCGTTATGGGTTTTGAACTATCGTGTTCCAAAACGTGATCGATAAGCATTTTACGGATTTAATCTAAGTTTTGTTATTTATCTATAATATTAATGGTTAAACTATATACTAAATTCATTCTTCTAGCCTTTTTCTTTTTTTATTTATTACTAGCCGCCTTTGGCGACCAGCCGGTTCGCCTATCTTAATGTTCGTTTAAATTTTAATAATTAAATAGCTTGAACCGGAGTTTACCCCCTTCTTCGCCAAGTTGCGATAACGCGCCAAAGCTGGCAATCTTTATTATGCACTATAATTGAACATCTGCTCCTTTGCTTTTGAACATTTCGCAAGGCCGTTGTTGGCGATTTTTAAAAATTTTGCCAAACAGGGGGTTAAACTCCGATCGTACCATTAAATATTTTACGCAATTCCAAATTTAATAGATTCTTCAGCAAAATATTTTAAAACTTGAAATTTTGATAGTCATATAACTCACTCATAATATTATAAAGGCCTTCAGTCATAACGTGATATGTATCTCTCTAATTTTCTGTTACCCCTCGTAGAATTTATGCTTTAAATTAAAGTGTAAATGATTAATCTGCAGCTAATATAATAATATTTTTTACTGAAACAAAGCATTTTTTTTTAATAATACGATTACTGATAATAGAGTCACTGAGCGTTTAAACTTTATGGACACTAAAGAATATCTTTCTTAATTTATGTAATATCTCAAGAATTTGTCAAAAAAATTTTCTCAGATTCATCATGAACAGATCTATTAATTAACAATGTTTAATTTTAAATGCATCAAACACTAAGAAAATAAAATGAATCGTTTAAAATAATCGGTCGAAAACAGGTTTAAAAAAACTACTTAAAAAACGATGTACTTAAAACTATAAGCACATACAAAAAATATATCTAACTAACATAAATACAATTTACTTACAAAAGCATGCAACTAACCTAAAAATAATTTAAATCATCCGTTCATAACGGTGGTCATGGCAACAATCAGAATGCGCATGCGTGAATTTTCTTCGCCACTTACGGTAACGCAAATGCGTGGATTTTTCTACGCCAGTTGGGGTAACGCTATGCAGATTAGACATTTTTAATTTCCTTTATTCTGTGTTATTTTAATTCAAAAGTACTTCAGAATGAATCTGAAACATGGATTAATTAACAATGTTTAATTTTAAATGCATAAAACATTAAGAAAATAAACAGAATCGTTTGAAATAATCCGCCGAAAAATGTTAACCCTAGACTCATTTCTGTTGGGAGAAAAAAACAAACTTACTCATTTGGCGGTGGGGAAAATGGAAGATTTTTTTGGCGGGAAAGTTAGTTTTTAATTAATAATTAAAATTCTAATTAAAATTTCAAAAAAAGGGACCCCAGGTGCACATTCCTGGCCTCTAAGGTATACATGTACCAAATTTGATAGCTGTATGTCAAATGACCTTGCCTGTAGAGCGCCAACACACACACACACACACATTGAGCTTTATTATAAGTATAGATATCCATATGAGATAGACAGACAGACTTCTTCAGGCAGATTTTATCCAAAATTTGATCTCTATTAATTTTCCATGGACATTATCGATTTTTATAAATCTATTATTTTGTTAAAGACCAAATATTAAATTTTACCCATTTTTGAGCTATCGCATTCACAAATATCACGCGGCAAATACAATCTCCAAAATGTTTTTTCTGACTCGCGGAGGTCTGGAAAGTGGAGATTCATAAAAACCTCGGAGACATATTTTTTTTGACGATTGCAATATTTTTCTTTGTATACCTACCTCATGTATAAGAAAGTAAAAATATTGGTTTAAAGTTTTTTGCTAATGAACAGGATGAAATGACAGAATTCATGAAGTATTAATATGTGATAAGGATAAAGGCAAAAATCTAAATTCATATCTCCAGCCTATGAATTTTTATTACTGTGTAGCGGATTATTATGAGCGATGTTATTAGCGATGAGGATTGTGATGAGCGAGGATAAAACCAAGACCTTGTGGTTCGCAGCCGAGTAACAAGACCACAAGACAAAAGTAATTACTCGCGTCTCGTAGCTGTTATCTGGCTTATAAGCTTTTCACCACAACTGCATTCATGATTGCAGATTTAACGGTAGTCTGATAACTTAAGAATCAGATGGTATCAATTTAAGTACCCGATTCAATCAAAAATTATATAAAGTAAACAGTTCAGGCACATATTCAATGCCAGTCTGCAATCAAGCTTTCTTCTTGGGTAGCGTTAAAGTTTGAAAAAAATACAGCTGTTTATGTAATAGTCCTTGTCATCTGTCCTAGTCTGAAAACGGCGAGATATAGCCTCATGTTACTTGGCGGGACGTTGATATAATTAAACTAATCAAAATTTAGTCTTTACAACCATGGGTAGGATGTATGGATGTGGACAAACCACTAAATAAATTAATCTTAAAATATTGCATTCCATGTATATTTTTCTGAAAAAAAATTCTGACATTTATTGTTGATTGCATAAAACTGTGCATCTGGCATTTTTTCTGAACTAATGAACACATGTTTACATGTGTTCCATTTTTATACATTTTTTTGTTGTTGTTTAACTTGATTTGCTTTATGTTTGTAATTTAGTTTTGTTAAGTTCAGTTAAAGTGTTTCATTTTTTTCACTGGATTGTGTGAAAATGACGACAACGATATCTGAACCAGTTTTTACTTTACAACTTCCGTACTATAACAGTGGGAAAAAGCATTGATTCCGATATATTAATCGTGCAACAGGCTTTAAAATCGGGGAATCATAGAATCGGGTTTCGAATCTGCGATTCTCCGGCTCTAATGCCGAGACTTATTTCTATTTTTAATTGATTTATTTTCTCTTTTTTCCGGACATGTTAACGTTTTGAAATTTTTTCAGGTCATGTATTCTCGATGACAACACACTATTTTCATATCTTAATTAATTAATCGATTAACTTCTTTAAAATTTGATTCTTTAAGTTTGACGCATTTTGTAATCAATTACAGGAATGTTTGACTTCTGATTCCATAATTTTTTTAAATGAACTGAAATTAGTGACAAAAGGTAGAGAATGGTTAAAATATTTTTTTTTCATATTCTAATAAAATGTGTAGTCCAAAAAAATTGTGTATTTAAAAACAATTTTTGCTGAATTTATTTCATTTATATGTTTAGCACACACACATTGCCATTCTTTTATACTTCCTACCAAATGCAAATTTTGGGGAGTAGGAGGTCCAGTCCGAATGTACATCATTATTCACTTAAATGATTTCTGTTCTATACTTTATCATTAGATGTGACCTATTTTAAGAATGCTTTGTCGTTTTATTGAAATAAAAATTCATAGAATATTTGAAATTTGAATTTGTTCCAAGTAATTTTTGTATCATATTGTTACGAAATTTCCGGGGGTTCGTTTGGACAGTGGGGGTTATATGGTGTGAAGAACGCTCAATCACCAGGCGGCAGTAGAAAATAAAACAACGACGTTTATTTACACTTAGACACACAGGACAGCACAAAGACGACAACTATATACAGCACAGAAGACGATTATCTTCAGCCGAGACGTGCAGCATACAACAGATTCTACTGCAGACAGTAGCACACGGCTTAGTTCAGCACTAGCTTCACTCCGTCGCTGCTCCGCTTATTTTTGGACGGCCAGTCCTTTACCGTCGGTTCCGACTACTCTCCGACTCCACTGGTTCGCAACTCCAATTCACCGTCGATTCCGCCTACTCTTCACTCTCTCGCTTCCGACTACTGTCTGTCCACGACAAGAATACTGCTAGACATTCGTCTATGTTTACGGCGGGCGTTATAGAAACAGGTTACTGTAGGAAGAGTTCATTTCGCAGAGGTAGAAATTCATTCAAGTTTCTTACATTGGCACGTTTAGCGCCAAAGTGGCGATATTTGGTATTATTGCATTTAATTCTTGAAAACAAATTTAAAAAAATAATTCACTCAGCTGAAAATCATTTGCATACTCGGAATATTGAAAATATCCGGCATTCCTGTCATATGTATACAAAGAACAAAACAAATCAAATAGAAAAACTGAATAAATATTTGTATGTCTAACGACTACACAAGAAGAAAAAAAAAATTAAGAAGTAAAATCATGCATGACAAAACATTAATCGTCTTCATTTCATTTGCTCTAAATTTATATAAGTTATTAATATCAAATTCTCAGCAGCAAACGCGAGGTAATCTAATTTAACATAATTAATCGTAATTTAACATAATTAATCGTACTTATTTCATAAATTTTATAAAAGTGCTTTTATTTTGTTTTAAAGTAAAATGCTCATTGTTAAATAGGTTTGAAACCTTTCCAAATTTATATTTATTTTTCTGATGTATATACTATTTCCCGAAACACAAAATTAACGATTACCACACTATCAATTTTCAGATTTTTAAAAATCAAACTGTGATTTGTAACTTATTTTCAATATGCACAAGCTTTTTACAGCATAATTAATTTCGCAAAGTTTATATGTAAAAGTATTCTGAATTTGAAGATAATTCAAGTGTTCATTCATGCACGTGCCAGATGTCCCAGATTTAAAGGAACCCAACTAAATAAGCCCAATATCGCTTTACATTATTCTACGAAAAACGCGGTAAAAGTTTGTTTTTGTATTCCAGATTACCATTTATTCATTTCCCCCGGCTTGAAAAAGAAATACAATTATTTCAAAGGATGTCAAAATTTACGAGACAAAAAAAAAATATTAAATAATAAAATGCAGTTAATATTAACCAAAGAAAAGATTAATAAAATATAAAAGAAATAAGTTAAGCGAATATAAAGATACGTGCAACTGCGATTAAAGCGAGAAGACGAATGAGCAATAGATTTTCTGTTATCGCTTCACATTGACGCCAAGAAAAAGAATACCCCCCCCAGACTTCCTTCCGATTCCACCCATTGAAAATGGATCATCCCTACCGCAACCTGTTTCTATAGCGCCCGCCGTAAACATAGACGAATGTCTAGCAGTATTCTTGTCGTGGACAGATAGTACAACTCTCCGATCTGGTTCACAACGACTCTTCTCTGTCGCTTCCGACAACTCTTCGACTACTCCCTGGTTCACCACTGCTGGGTCACGACTACTCTAGCCGATCTGGTTCACCCTACTCCCCGGCAGCTGCAGCTCCTTTTATAGGTCTTAGGAGGCGGGGCTAGAAGACTCTCAACCAATCAGGAACGTTCGAGGCGTATCTCCGTTCCTACCGGACGGATCGGGAAAATTCTCGATGTTTCGGGTATAATCTATTTTGGGGCCAAAGTCGCCCAATTCGTCGCCAAGTCGCCAAGTTTGTCGCCAAGCTCTGGAACCTCCGACGCGACACCGGACTCCGTCCAATACAGATGACAGTAAAACATTCTTTCCGATAGTGGAACCAACTATGCTGGGAAGCAGCATTACAGATTCGTAACAATATCAAATTTGGTGTCATTTATGACTGCAATTGCGGTTCTGTGTCAAATTTCGGCCTCAATTGTTTGTGAAAAAATAAGTCTAAAACAAATTTAGCTTTATTAGAGTGTATACGAGAATATTTTGGGGAAACTACTCCCTCTGTTTTCACGATAATACTTGAAAATGCTGTCTCAGAGCAATAATGTTTGTGCTATCTTAAAATTCAAGATTCTTTTTTTTTTTTTTTTTTCAAAATTGCCGTACAATTTCTTTTTTCGAGTTTTAAAATATTCGTCAAACTCCCCCCCCCCCCCCATACAGCATTATACTTTCTGTTGTTGCAAAATAAAACGATTCATTCAGTCATGACAGATGATGACATAGCTAAAACAATCTGCCATGATGTTCAAGAATAGAGTTTCGATTTTTCTTTGTTAGTGAATGATGTCAATTCATTTCAGGTTACAGTCAAAAGGCAAAAATATCATCAAAGATCCAACAGTATGTTATCTTATGCTGTGTGGTGACACAGCTTGATTTTAAACTCCGAAGATCTTCTTTAATTGACCAGAAGCAACAAATAAAACAAGCGCTAAGAAATTAAAGTTAATTGATATGACCCTACAGTCCCATGGTAAAAGGGATTAGGCGAATCATTTAAAGGTTAAGCAGTTAGGCTTCATTACTAAAACTTTTTTCCCAGACTAAGGGATTTTAAACATCCAAAGACGTGAAAATATCAAGGCTGAATTCTTTGATGACTACAATAGCTTCTATTTGTGTACTTTCCAGTCTCAACATTCACGATGTGGTTTCCTTTAAAAAAGAGCGAGTTTAGTTTACTTACATTAACGTCCCGTTTTAAAGCAACACTTGGGCTATTTTGAGAGGATCCTCGTAATTTTGAACGGCGGTCAGATGACGAGGACGATATCTGAGCTGGGACACCCCTCTCCAATTTTCCACACCAAAGCAGCGGGAGAGACGTTTCGCCCCGACGGATTTAACGTGAACCAGACCCGCTTATACGACGGTTCTTCGGCGGAATCGGGTCTCGAACCTGAAGCCCTCCTATTCCGAAGGCGAGACCTTACCATTTACCCCATAGAAAAAGAATGACAGAGAGAGAGAGAGAGAGAGATTATTTTTGTTAAAATAAGCGTGAAATATTCGCAAAATGAAATATTTATATTCTTTATAAACAAAACCAACCATTATCTTTAAGACTTTTGAAAAAAAAAATCTATATTGATTTAATGAGCCTATAAAGTTATTTTTCCGGATAAAGAATAACCCTTTTCTTTAGGTTATAATAATTGCAATGCATGGATGCTGGGCTCATGACTCAACAAGTTGTCTTTTCAGTGAGAAATGAATCCGTTAAGGCAAATGAAATACATGAATAATGAGCTAATAAGTCAAAGACGTTATTTCTTCAGATAGAAATTCAACTTTTTTCTATAAGATCAAAATAGGAGTTTTCTTTTTGATAAATAAACTGAAATATATACGAGGTATCAAATTATAATAGTATGGAAAAAATTAAAAAAAATTAAATTTTTAAACAGTTGAGGGTCACAATAAAAAACGTTAATTATTGTAAAAATCTATGTTTAACTTGAAGACACATAATAAACAAGCTGGAATGGTCTCTCCTTAATTTTATCGTATATCCTCTAATATGTTTCCCCCTCCTCCACATAAAATTGCAGGCTTTGTGTTAGGCCGTGAGTGTCACGAGAGCTGAAAATTTTAATTTTCACAAGTGAGACCTGAATTTTTCTTAGTGCAATAAGGAAAGTGGTATTTATGCATTCATTGCATTCCTCTGGCGAGCAATGATTTTGAATTATCATACCTTGGCATGAATCTAGTGTTTTTAATGAATCAAGCGAACTTTGGTGACCGCTGATATACAGTTAATATGCAAGCACCAATAAACGGAAAACGTATTTTTATTGTCTTCTCCCTTACCAATTGAAACCAAAATTTTGCATAGAGCTGTAATTGTGGACACAAGATCACATATCAAATTAAATATATTTAAATCATTGTATTTTTCAGTCATCATGTTTATGTATGCACGAGAAGAACGGACTGAATGCAAATGGGAATCCACTCGACGGATTTGGATCCAAAATTGATACAGATATACAACATAAGTGCCAAACCTGTGTACTAAAACTTATCTGCATAGTCTTTACATTTTGTAATGATCGGCCCACTTGTATTCAGAAGCCGGGCTTCTTCTGATTGAATTTCATTCAAAATTTGATAGAAAATCTATAAATTTGGTGTAAAAACCGTATGCCAAATTTTATCTTTGTAGCTCAAATCGTTTTTAAGCCATCGCGTTCACAGATAGGAAGACATATTTTCAAAAAGTGTTTCTCGCTCTGAAAGATGGAGATTCGTCAAAATTTCTAATTCGGATTTTTTGGCGATATAAGCATTTTCTTATAATATACGAGGAAGTAAAGAAAACAAATTATGGTAAAATTAATGTTTTCCTCTAGAAACTTTACTTCTCTATTTAGTCTTTCATATTTCCAGGGATAAATAGAAATGCTTTGCAATATATATATCATAAATTACCCCATATTACTTTTTTCAAAGAAATCCCTATAAGTATCTTTCACTAAACGAGCAGGGAGGGAGAAACTTCTGAGACTCTTTCACATGTGTTTAAGCCACGCCGTGCAGTGGGAAAATAAATTGAATTTAAATTCCAAATTTGTTTTCCTGTCGGCCTGATATCCATCCATCCATCTCCCTTTCTCTCTCTATATATATATGTACAGGGTATCTCAAAAGCCTTGACCGCGGCTTTTATTCCTTAAATATTGATCGTAAACATATACTGTAAATTATATAGTTGCGTAAAAAAGGTGCAAAATGTTAAGAAATCGATTAAAATTTTCAGGGGATTAAACTTTAAAAAATAGAAAATTTTAATTTTTTACGGACCCCGTACAAAATAATTCCCAGTGAGTGAAATGTGCCCCATTCTCTAATAACGTCATGTACAAAATTTCGGAATTTTATCATGAAAATTCTCAAAGATATGTTAAAACAAAGTTGATATGATACAAATTAAAATGCAAATGTTTACAGCTTCAGTGCAGATGACGCGACGCATGAATGCATCAAGAAAATTAAATATGCTTCATATCTTTAATTTTAAATACAAATTTTAAAATCTGTGCTTCCTAAAAAATACATTAAAATTTTATATCATGAATTACAGAATATAACTTAAACATAGCACAGTCAGTGAACTTGTAAAAAATCTTATGTAATCTTTCATTAAAGTAATCTTTTCTTATGTAATCTTTCCTTTATTTAGTCTTTCCTTTAAGTTTCCTTAAGTAGTAAGTCCTTTAAGTAAGTTGTAATTAACAGTATATGTCTATGATCAATATTTCAAGAATAAAAGCCGCGCTCAAGGTTTTTGAGACACCCTGTATATTTTCAAATAATTAAAACAATGATAAAAAGCGAAGAAATACATAACATAACGCCATCCTGTGCCCCCGGTACCTATAACACTAAGTTATCTAACCAGTTGGATGAGCACAAGATGGAAGGAAAAAAAAAAAAAAAAAGAAAGAAAGAAAGAAAATGTTGGTAGAAAGAAAGAGACGACAGACCATCCAGGGTTCTCCAGAGAGAATCCCAACGGTGTCAAATCCTACACGACTGTATTTAATTTTTTGGTGACGTAATAACCGAATAGAGGGGACAAGGATACTTAAACAAATGGTCACTATGGGCTCAACTTACAGGGAAACGAGATTACTAACTGAAAAAACTGATAAATTACATTGAGAACATCTATATCATATGTATAAGCATATAAATTATCACTGAAAGGTCAGAAATCTGTAACGTCCTTTTGAGTCCTGTGGTTTTGATTTCCCTCGTCAGAACTGCACTTTTGAGGGACTTTTGAAGTTATAATTTCGGCTGATTTTGATAAGTGGCATTTTGGTCTCAGCTATTGTGTTGTCTTGAAGAGGTCTTGGTATTTATGAATATGGTTTACTATGGAGTGGATCTTGCCGCGTGAAAGGGTATTCGATGCAACTCTCCTGTACCATTCTTCCTCGAGACTTGTTTCTGGCTTCCTCATGTGCCATGAGAGAGTTAGTAGGCATTCGGTGGCATAGTGAATTGGGGATCCTATCTCCCCACAGCTACAATAAGGAGAGTTGGCCAGGTGGAATCTGTGTAGGTATGTCGTGAATGGGCCGTGTCCAGTGAAGAAAAGGACATCCGCTCTGTTCCAGTTGGTCGCGTAGAGAGAAACTTTCGGTATTATGTTGAATGTGGAGCGGCCTGTTTCGCCTTCTTCCCATTCCTTTTGCCATCTTGTCATCATATCGGTTTGGAGGATGTTCTTCAGATGACATCTTGGAAGCTTCATTACATTCCGATCTTGATTAGCATTAGCCGCTGAAAGAAATACAACGGCATTGCAGATAAACTTAAGTGCTGTGTCTCTATCATTCATAACTTAAAAAACTGTGTGCATCACAAATATTTCTAAGAGCACATAAAACAGAAGCACAGTAGGATGAAGAGAAATAATATTTCAAAAAGAATCACATAGTATGAAAACAAGGCAAAAGTTGTTGTTGCAGGCGGTTTTAATACGTCATAAAAACTATTGGAATAACTATCAACTATATAATTCGCAAACTGTTTTGATCTATCCGATCTTTTTTCGAAATAAAGCTGATCAAATTCCAAAAATATCATCCTCTATTTTGTATTTCTTTAAGGTGAATTCTGGAGTACCAAGAGATATTTGCATGAGATAATTATTTTAATTTTATCAGAAAGTAACGTAGGATCTTAATTTACATTGAATAAAAGGCATAAATATCAATTAAATTGGTTTTGCTACAGCAAAGATTATAATTTCTATTATAATATATCATTTCTCCTCTTCGTACTTTCTCGTAATATAGGAAATGTATTTTAATGGTCAAACAATTCGAACTCGAAATTTTGATGAATTTTCACGTTTCAAGCCTCCGTGATTTCAAAAAATACATTTTTGGCATTATGATTGTCTGTCTTTGGTATGTCTGTTTGTGGTAAAGATGATTCAAAAATGCTTTGAGCTAGACGAAAGAAATTGGTATATGATCTTTACTCAAAATTTATAGAATTCTATCGAACAAAATCTGTTCTAGGGAAGTCTGTCTGTCCGGCTGTTCGAATATAAGTTGACTCAATAATTACAAACGGAGAGGGATAAAATTCAGTACACAGATTTGACGTCTATAGTGTAGATACATATCAAATTTTGAGACAAATCCAACAGGAGGTTGACCGTCTGTCGGTCTGTAATTTCAGAAGCATGTAAACGCTATAACCTAAAAACTTAATGACTTAAATATATCAAATTTGGTATGTGTTTTTGTGACCGCAGATGTAATTCTGTGTCAAATTTTTGTTTCAATCGGTTGGGAAAAACGCGTTTAATACACACATTTGATTTTCGGATAGTATTAACCGCATGTCAGGATTTAATCACCAAAAAAATTCTCCAAGGATCACACGATATATCCAGGATAAATACTAAATTTATTCCAAAGTTGATATTTCTTAATTAATGACGCCAGTGCCACGCAAGGCGTTCTCTAGATAATACCTTTATTAAAGAGTGTATGAGAAAGTTTGGGGAAGACCACTACCGCTGGTTTCACTTCATTTTATTAATAGTTTTTTTTTTTTTTTTAAATTTGAAGTCGCATTATATCTTGCATAAATAGGGAGTATTTTTCTCGACTCGCTCGCATGTCCTCATTATGGTGTGTTTTGTGGTTGGCTTCTTAATGTAAATCAGGCATCTGTTTTGAAACCGATTTGATACAAAATTTGATACGAATGTACAGCTTGGTTTGATGAGTACGAAATAAATTCAGTTGTATTTCTTATTATGTCTTTGAGAGTTCACATACTTCACGCACTTTGCATTGACAAACGAAGGCAAGATTTAATAAAAACCTTGTAAATAAATTATCGATGCTTTTCTTGATTACACAATAATTTATTTGAGAGTGAAGATTGTGGTCTGGGTGAAATGACTTGAAGACACATGTTGTCTTTTATGGGGTTTATTGGTAACATCAACAACAAAAGGCACATGAATACGCCATAGTGTAGTAGGCCTAGAGAACTACACATAAAATTTCTCTATGGAGAAAGAGAGATCCGAGAGCCGAGATAACACTCCCCCTAGTACAGGAATCAAGTTCGCTTCTACTGGGGAAAAAAAAAACTAACATCAACAGGGAGACCACGTTATAATTAAATGATTGGCAGCTAGCTCCGTCCAGGAAGATAACGTGGTTAACTGAATTCTTAACAGACCTCGAATTTTGATCTTAACATGACATCAGTTTCATCCATCTGGATCTTCCGGTTTTACTTATCAAAAATAGGAAAATCCTTTTTTTAATATTGATGATGTAAAAATATGATCAAAATCTCAAGAAAGAATTTTTTGACAATTACATTTTTTTTTAATCAACTCCATATTTGAGAAAATAAAAATTCAGTAATTTTTTCAATTTCCAAATTAGAGACAGCAGAATAGAGTTTTCAAAAGATACAAAAAAAAAAAAAAAAAAAAATGTTAAAAATTTAGTACGTTTTAGTTTTACAATGTCTTAGCGATATCTACTGATTTGCAAAGAAATGGAAACGGCTTTCCAAAACCCATTTGAATGCACTATTTCAGCCTTGTTATGGAAGTTCGAGGTACAATTCACACATTGAATTCTAAAGAAAAAGTCAAGATATAATATCTGTTTTTTTCTGTAGTTAACTGAGGAGCTATTTTGGGAGTCGTCATTAAGGTAGATTCCTCGAGGAAAATTTTACAGATAAAAAGCTAATATTTCCTAAGGGTAATCTTCCTAGACAAAATGAAAAATAGCACATTTCGAAACGACATCAACGACAATAAATAGTTCTTCTTATGTCATTACAATACATAGGTAATTTCTTTTTACTTGGAATGCTAAAAAAAACATCAAAATGAAAGAATTTTGCGTTCGTTTTAAAATATATATATATATATATATATATATATATATATATATATATATATATATATATATATATATATATATATATATATATATATATATATATATATATGTATATATATATATATATATATATATATATATATATATATATATATATATATATATATATATATGTATATATATATATATATATATATATATATATATATATATATATATATATATATATATATATATATATATATATATATACATATATTATATATTTACATTGCATTTTGAAAGGATAAGAATAGTTACGAAGGTTTTTTTTTTTTTAAATATTTGCTGTTGGAAACCATTAACTATAGTTCTAGGCAAGTTTTCGAATTCTAAATGTTAAAGAAAAGAATGCCGTTACGGAAATTTTCCATATCTTTTCAGTAGATTGTAATGTGAAAGAATCTACCAGGTTTAGTATCAAATAACGACACTTATTCTACAGAAAAAAACAAATACATAGGTAATAAACCACAGCCATAGAGTACACAAGAACAGCCCACAAACAGCAAATCTGAATAAATCAGAGAGGAGAGAGAATTCGCTCATCTACTCACGTCTCTCGTCTTGTCTGCTATTCTCATTAACTCAGTACTGACTGATTCACCAGGTACTTCTTTCAGGTTATGATATTTATTATTTCCTAGGCAAGACACAGAAGCTTCTAGAATTGATAACGATAACTTGAGTCCTAATCGTGCTATCGATAAGATCCATGCAGTTTCTGGGATCTTCGTTTTGGTTGCCATATCACAAAATGACCGCCAACTTTATTGTTAAGGTTAGGGATCATTGACTCAGAGCCCATTCATCAGTTATAAATATCTATTAAATTACCACGGGGCTTACTGTACTTGGAAGCAATATTGCAAATGCTTAACTTTCAGAAATGTGAAATGGTTTTTCACCCATTGTCTTTCCTTTATGGTGCATAATATGATTTCTTCATTTATTTCTGCATCCATCATTGTGACCAAAATTGGAACTAGAGATTTGGGGGACTTGGGCAAACCGATAATAATATCTTTAATATTTCTATAGTTTTAACCACTTTTTTAATAATGGTTATTCATATTCTTATTAATAAAAGTAGCTTTGTACAATTCTATGATTGTCTAGCTGCAAACCCACCAATGATCAAAAGGACATGCAATTCCTTCAGAAGCGTTCCAAAAATTAGAGGATAGTTTTAACCAAAGAGTAGCAATCGTCTTATAGTGAATTTATATTTGATCAATCAGATGACTTGATACCATATAGAATGTAACATGAATGAAGGTAGATAAGATGAATTGTTGACTACAAATTATTCATTTGCAATGTCTTGTATACGAAATATAGAAAAAGTATTGTAATCGTTAAAAAATTCGAACTCGAGATTTTGACGCATCTCTTTGTTTTAGATTTCCCTGAGTTCGAAAAAGACATATTTGGCATTAGGTACCTCCATCTGTCTGTCTGTAGCAAAGATAATTCTAAAATGTTTTAAGCTAGATAGCTGCAATTGTGCAGCTTGTTATAGCTAGATAGCTGCAATATGGTCTTTTACACCAAGTTTGCAGATTTTTGTCAAATTTTGAGTAAAATCTATTCAAAGAATATCCGTTATATATAAGTTTGTTTTTCGAATATAAGTTAACTCGATAATTACAAAACAAAGAGAACTAGATAGATAAAATTTGGTACGCAGATTTACCATCGTGTAGATACCTATCAAATTTTTAGCCAGATTCGGATTACGAGTTGATTGTTCCCTCAGTCTATACTTTTAGAAACACGCAAACGCCACAATTCGAAAAATTAATGACAAATATATCAAATTTGGTATGGGATTTTGTGACTACAATTGCAGTTTCGTATCAAATCTTTGTTCTAATCAGTTGAGAAAAACGTGTTTAAAGCACAAATTCGATTTTCGGGTACTATTAACTGCATGCCAGGGATTAATCGCCAAAATAACTCACCAACGTCGACACGATAGATCCAGTAAAAATGCCAAATTCACGCCAAAAGTTAATATTTCGGAAATGTACGCCAGTGTCATGCAAGGCGTTCTCTGGAATAACACCTTTATTAGAGAGTATGTGTGAAAGTTTTTTAGGAGGCTACTCCCTCTAATGACACTTAGATAACAAAAATCTCTTTTCCTCTTCTTAAGGAAAAAGGTTAATTTTCTCTCTCTCTCGGGTAAAACAAAATTATCCTAAAATAAGATTCTGGTTCTCTTGATCGGAATTCTTCTCAGAATTTTTCACTGTGTTTTTCACTTTCTGCAAACTACTCTGGACTTCCCACCGACTCTTGTCAAGCTTTACACTTACGCCTTGGAAAAGCTGTGTCGGCGCGGGAAATAAAATAGCAACAATAATAATAAACAACACCGCTTAAATTTTTTTTTATCTATTCACAAATTTCAAAATCTTTTTAGCGATAAACATCCTGCCGCCAAATTTTCCTTGTATTTTTGTTATTCAAAGCTAAGTTCTGCAATAATCCATAAGCTGATAGTAAATTTTAGTTTTCAGATCGCAAACACTTTGAAAACAATTTTTAGGATTCCTGAACTTCGTATTGTTTAGCCAAGAGTAGGACATAATTCCAAGTGTTTCCCGGTTTTCTTTAATTGAACGCCTTAATTTTTTTCTTAGCTTTTTTTTCGCTTGACAGAATTAAGTAATTGAGACATTTCGCCACATCACCAAATCTATGCTTTAACACGTTAATTCCCGCGTGTTTCACCTGTTGTTCAGACCCATTATTTATTTGTATTACATTATCTAATTAGATAACCATTTTTCTACTAGAGTTAATAGTAAAGAAGGGATCATCTAATTAGATAGATGGTCTTATTATCTGGTAAGATTCGGGGCAGTAAACGTGTTAAGGCATGTACTGAATGATATTTGTGAGCCCAGAGAGCTGTCAAATTTCTTTTATAATTGATCTTTTATTTACCTTTTAGATAAAAAAGAATAAAATCTACATAAATTTTTAATTCGATAAGTTTATTTGTTTGTCATTAACTAGTTTTTCTTATCTAGAAACTTCAGAGCCATCTTGGATTGTATTCAATATTATTGGGGGAAAAAAAGGCGCTTTGAAGCTCCTCATTATTTCTAACTTTAATTGCCAAGAAATTAATAAATTCGTTTTGGAATTTTGACTAAATTATTTTAATGCATAACAAGGACAGTGGAGCAATTCTTACAATAATGAATCATACTTTGATATGAGTCATTGACAGATAAAAAATTACGACGTTCAAGTCTTTAATTAGTCTTATTAAAAGCAAAAATGCATGTTGTAAGAACTAAAACAGCGTTCAGAAATCTCTCAATAATATTATAACAAACTTTTTTACTTTCTCATATAGAAAATATAGATCAAGTAATGTAATCGTCCAAAAATTCGAATTCCAGATTTTGAACGAATCTCCATGCATTTCCACGTTTTAAACCTCTCTGAGTTCGAAAATTACAGTTTTGGAAAATGTCCGTCTGTGACAAAGATGACTCTAAAACGCTTTAAGCTAGACGGATGAAAATGGTGTATTTTCTTTACACCAAATTTGTAGATTTCGATCTAAATTTCAGTAAAGCATCTTCAAAGGAAGTTTGTCTGTCCAGCTGTTGGAATATAAGTTAACACGATCATTACAAAATGGCGAGAACTAGGTGAAGAAAATTCGGTACATGGATTTAACATCTATAGTGTAGAAATCTGCGAAATTTTGTGCCTTATCCAAAAAGGGGTTGAACGTCTGTTCGAAAGTATGTAAATTGCGATCATTCTAAAACAAAATGATTTAAATGTGGTACGTGATTGCTATTGCATTTTTGTGTCAAATTTTGGTTCAAATTGGTTGAGAAAAGCGAGTCTAAAATACAAATGTTCCTACATGAGAGTTTGAGTTAGTTATATTAACGTCCCATTCTATTGATGGGGGCTATTTCGGGACGGACCTCGTCATTTTGAACCGCGGTCAGATGACGAGGGCGACACCTGAGCTGGCACCCCTACACTCCACGCCACACCAGCGGGAGGACGTTTGATATGACGGATTTAACGTGCAACACACCCACTTACACGACGGTTCTTCGGTGGAATCGGGTCTCGAACCTAAAACCCTATGACTCACAAGCCGAGACCTTACCACCAAGCCACCGCTGCCCTCCTTACATTTATGAGAGAGTAAACGAGAAAGTTTGTAGGTGATCATTCCAGCTGATTTATTATCCGTTTTATTACCAATTATTCCATCTAAAGACCCATTCATGTTCCATTATTTATAAATAACATAAGCATTAGCATGGGTTCTGGATCCTTCAAGATTTATTATGTATTCTGGAACTAGAAGAAATGTTCCCATAGAAGGACTACACTATCCTATTAACAACATTTCAGAATCGATTGCCACAGATGAACTATAAAAAATTATAGTAGAAAATCAAATGCATATTAGCAGACTGAAAAAAAAAAAGAAGTTTGGGCTTTTGTTAATTCATAATGCTCATAGATACTCAAATCAAATAACCAAAATTGAAAGGACACAAACAGTGATCCAATACCAGAAGAAATGCAATGTTGAATACATTTTTTTTTTAATGCTAAAAGAAAATATTAGCAAAGACCTTCATCCGTGAGTGAATAAAATATCAAAAATTTGCAATAATAAAAATTGACATTTGCTAGTTTTTCGTATATTTTGGTTTATTCGTATATTGATAAATAAGTCAATTGGAATATTTATAAAAAAAATCAAAAACTGTTTCAGTTGTTAGATGCCAAAACAGAAGCTGGGACTTCACATCCGTTAATGAGACATACCAAAAGATGGTAATTTCAGTTGTTCACCATTACAGAGTACGGTAAACGATTATATTATATATACCGATATATAATATTGAGTTCCTTGGCGATGCACATTCTGTTTTTGGGGGAAAAACCGACAGATACAATCTAATGTCTTTGAGTGCCATTATGAGTTTGCAGTATAATCAAGTTTTAACTATAAACTGGAATAGATGTTGGCAAAAGAATAGTCTTGTCATTTGTTATTTTTCGAAAAAGGAGCATAAAATTAGTTTGAAATGGTCACTAAAATGTTGAAAAAAAACACCATACAAAAAATACACTTTCTTTTTGTGTCCTGTACCTTATAGAGTGAAAAATGCCTGCAAACACAATGATAACCATAGAAGGATTCAAATAACTTCTTGGATTTAAAAAGTAAAAAATTTAGCCATTATTAACGAAGTTTAACCTTTCAGTTTCTTAAAAAATAAAACTTCTCTTATAAAAAAGAGGCAAATTTAGAGCACTAGGTAAACTTGTAGCCTTGGGACACTGTACCGTTCACCCTAGTAGTAGTTAGGGCCTTTATGTTGTATGTAAATAAAAATATGTTGAAAAATTATGAAAATCAAAGGAAAAAAAGCACAACAATCAAATTTTCAAAATCGAATATCAATAACTCTTTTTTTTCGATTATTGTAAATTTGTCGTTAAAAAACATCAATATAAAAAATCGTGAAAAATTATTTTTATTAATACCAATAGAGGTATTTTTATTGCATAATGTATAAACAAGTTTAACGTATCTAAGAGAGGAAATATATGAGAAATCCTCGATTTTTTAAAAAAATAATACTGATTTAGAGAAAATAAGTGTCACAGTTCAATGTATAAATACGATGCTTCAATTTTTTCTTTATTATACTTCGTAATCTACATTAAAATTCTTTTTTCTATTTGAAACAGATTTTTCATCCAAAAATACATCACAGCAGTTGAATTTGCTTTCATTATTAAAGCGTTCACGTTTGTAAATCAAGCTTGTAAGATTAAGATATAGTGTTTTTACACTTTTATCCATTTGGGGTAAGAATTTATTTAATTTTCTAATTAGATAAACACACTATTTGAAACATTATTGTTACTTATTGTATTCCGGTGGTTTTTTTATTAAATGAATTGCCTTTAATACAAACGGAAATACCAAAAGCAATTCGACGCACGGGCTAGACAAATCAGTGCAGACGAAAAGGGTAAAGATAAAACGTTGCATCGTTTCTTGAAACAAACTTCCTATTCATGGAATATATTTTGAAACGTTTGAGATAACAGATTGCTGTTTTAAAATCCCATAAAGATTAAAACATTTTTCCACAAATAGATTGCAAAGTAAAGCAATCACAGAAAAATATTTATATCTTCTAGCGATAATTAAGATAAAATTCCGTTTCTCTTTTGCAACTGGTATTGAAAGGAGACATTCAGAAAAAAAAAAGTACCAAAAGAACCAGCTTTACACATTGGTCTCTAATCCTTTTATCACTTCCACATTTAATTTTAAAAATTCCAAAAACACTGATAAGTTTTGCAACAACAATAACAAAAGATTCAAAACATAGTATTTTACTATATTCTTTAAAGTAAACAAATTAAAGTAATTTGGATTCAAAATAAAATGACCAGAAACCCTGAATAAACAGGAATCATTCTGAATTTTTTCTCGTTGTCCCTGGGTGGGGAAAAAATAATTTCCCCCTGATTTTGTAAAAATATTTCAAATTGTTCTTTTTTTTTTTTTTTTTTTTTTGTTTACAAGTAATTAACTTAAATTTAAAAAAAATGTAAAATATTTTAAACAAAAGTAATTAAAAAGAATTTAATTATCTTAAATTTTTAAAAATTAAACAGAAATAATTAAAAAGAATTTACTTTTAGACAATTCTTTTTTTTTATTGCAGTTTTTATTAAATATAGCATATGCTTGATAAGCATCGTAAATTAAGCTTGTTTATTGTAGTGATTATAAATAATGACAATTCAACATATTTCCGTTAAATATCATGAAGCAGACCAGCCTGGATAAGCCGAGTGACTGTATGCCCAGACATTGTTACAGATAGCAATGTGGGAACTATGAATCATGCAAAATAAAACCTATGCTAAGGATCAGAAGCTCTAAATTCTCGCAAGAGACATTTCGTCATAGGCAAAGAAACCATTAATTTGTTTCACCAACATTACTGTGCATACTGGGGAATCGAGAACCTGCTTACTTATACGGCAATTTATCATCTTGGTATTCGAGACGGTTTCAAGGAAGGAACATTATACCAAATCTTAAAGACCATTTAAAGCCATCAACACATCGATGACTTAACATCAACCAATATCATTAATGCCTATAACTGCGAGGATTATTTTATAAGTTTGATTAATGCAAGCAATACCCCGACCTAGCCAGAGGCCATGAGGGAAACTTGATGGGTCCGCTAATGAGCAAGCCCACCTAGTTATAAGTTTGCTAATTGAGGATAGGATTATTTCTTCTAAATCCTTACTATCTGCAGCTTGAATCATAACAATGTAATAAAGTAAATTCTTGATTATTTGCATTTTGTAATTTTAAAAGAGCTTTCAACTTTAAGAAAAAATACTTTACTTTTTAAAAAGAAATGTGCAAAAACAAAACAACAAACTTACAACTACAGAAAATCATTGTTTATTTAGTCATAATTATATAGGTGTGCACCTTACTACAAATGAGAATTGTTCACGTATAGTTTCGAATGGACTTGGATCCTTTTTCGGTCATTTTTCAAATTATCTGTGGTTGCCATGCCAGTAGCATAACCATCGATAGACATCATGCATCACTATACTTTGCTTTGCAAGTTAGCTAGTGACATTCGGGCCGTGTGTGTAGCTTTTGATAATACATATTATTATCTTTCTATATAATTGCAAAATAATTTATCTTGTTCCAAGTGTGAATAAGCGTAACGATAACTTAGAAGATTATAGTCAGAATACTTTCAAACATATCACTCAAATAAATTTGTTAGTTAAAAATTGTCAAACTAAGATTTTTTGATATAGATACTTCTGTTTGTCTGTTAAAGATTTTTTTTGTGTGTGTTTATATGCAAAATGAATTAATAGTTAATTAATAAATGTTAATATACTTCTCATTTCCCCCTATGTTAATATGAGGTATTAATATAAAATATTAACCCGAAATATTCATATATTTTTCATTAATACCTTATATTTCTCACTTTTTTCTGTATGTTATATCTAGGGATTGCAATACCGGTATACCGGGATACCGAATACCGGTATTTTGAGCCATTTGTACACTTTTGTAATACCGGTATTCACAAGTTTAAATACCGGTTTTTCGGTATTTACTAAAAATTTTTAAAATTGTCTCCACAATATGTTCAGGTATCGCGAACATAGCAAAATAGTATAGGTTTTTGTTTTTATGTCTCCCAAACGGGCGAAATTAATTAGCTAATTATTGCCTTAATTAATTGCTTAAATCTAAATGAGCGAAACATGGATTATCCCTGAAAGAAAATATTGTATCCATAACGGCTGAAGGAACAACAATTATGAAAAAGTTGGAAAGTTGATTGGTGAAAATCAGCAGTCGTGCTATGCACATGGAATTCAATTAGGAGTAATAGATATATTATACAAAAAAAAAAAAAAAAAAAAAAAAAGAAGAAATAAAGAGCAAAAGAATCCAAATACTGCTTATATAGAAACTTCGGATTCCAAATTTCAAAAAAGTAAGAGTGAGAGTGATATTGACAATGAAGATAATAACAATGTAATTGTTGTAAAAGATATTGCTAATGATGATGAAATATTAACCTATCAAGAATTGCTTCCTATAATTTATAAAGTTCAAAAAATTGTTAAGATATTTAAACGTTCCCCTATAAAAAGGATATATTACTAAAATATATACTAACTGAAAATAAAACAGAATAACTTAACTTCTAAAACACGTTGGAACAATTTACTCTTAATGATGGAACGATTTTTAAAACTGAGAAATCCAATCCAAAAAGCAATAATCGACTTAAACCTGTAAATTAATTTTTCAGATAGTGAATTCGACTTAATACCCAGAACGATATTAGCTCTACTTCCAATAAAACTGACTATTGAGGCATGTCGGAGAGATTCTAATTTATTAACAGCTAATGCAACAATAAATTTCATGTTGCAGTCACTGAAAGAACAGCACACATCACTATCTGAACAATTATATATTACATTGAAAAATACCACAGAAGAAAGGTATACCGAAATAGAAAATGTCTTATGGTATTTACATAATTATAATGATTTTAAAAATGAAAATGAAAAGAAGAAAAGAAAATATCCAATTCAAATCTGATTAAGTTTAGAGTAAATTTTCTTAAAATTTTTTACCCACAAACCTATCCACATTCAGAAAAATTCGGTTCAGTTATCGAAAATTATGATGTCACTACTGTCGATAGTGATAAGGAATTGTCTCTTGAACAAAAATTAGAATTAGCGATAAATAAAAAAATTTCAACAAACCAAATTACAATACAGAAATCAGTTATATCCAAAACCATGCGACGAGAAATCGATTTATTTGAAGATGAAGGATTTAGAGGTAAATACTTGGAAAAAGTATATCGCACATTGCTAACAGTACCACCAACTATCGTAGATGCCGAAAGAGCGTTTTCGACAGCTGGTAATTTTTACACAAAATTACTTTTCAGGCTTAATGACAGTACAACTGATGCATTATGTTTTTTAAAATCACATTTCAAAAATTTGTAATAGTACCACAGACTGAATAGTGATATTTACACTTTTTTTTGTGATTTAAATAAATAAGATGTTTCTTTACTTTTTTGTGATTATATACTGTTATAATTTATAAGTTACAAATTATTTTTATCATATTTACACTCTCTAACAAAACTGACAAATAAAGCAAAAAAACACCTGTGTTTTCTTTCTTTTTCTAAAATTTCTAATACCGGTATTCAAACCGGTATCCCGGTATTAAGATTTAAAAAATACCGAATACCGGTATTGATTTTTTGGTCCGGTATTGCAATCCCTAGTTATATCTCTATCTATACGCATTCTTCTAATCAGGTTTCAAGCGTTTTTTACATATGGAATTTAGGTAGCTCTGTCCTATAAAACACGTTTTATCCGAATTATTTGCTTATTTTTTTATAGTCTTCACACTTCATTTTTCATTTTAAAATGCAAAATTAGAATTGCATGGTTCATTCAACTACTTTTAATTTCTAATAATCATTTCTCCATTTGAAGGACCTTCCGAAGAATATCGAATTCCATACAAAAACATTGTTTAATTGCTTTAACAATGTTCTAAATATCACTCATTCTAAAAAAAGATAATTAAGTATCAACATAGTAACTTAATTTTGTATTTATAAATTTAAAAATAGTTTCTAAACATTTGCATGATAAATAGGTTAACTTATTTCATTTCAATTAATAACTAATAACTGAGATTTGAAAATATATTGTCGGTGAGAACTAAAAAAAAAAAAAAAAAAAAAAAAATCAAAAATCCTTATTTTTCTAGAGTGAATAATAAATTACGCAATGGCATTTTACAATCATGAAATAAGACCAGTTAAATTAGTTTTAAAAATGAAATATGTTTCTAAAACTATTTGGAGAATCAGTTTCTGTATCTTAAAGTTAGATATACAGTGGCTCCCAAAATTGAGTATACACTATACTCTTTCTTCTTTAATTTTATTCTTTTTGATCTTAACATTCCTATTTATGGCTTATATTTATAAAAACGACAAAATATACATTAACAAAAGTATTAGGCTAAAAAACAAAACGGAGGAATCAATAATATTTTTATTACAGTCATTTTTATGTCAAAATTACAAATTCCAAAGTCACAAAATTGAGTATACACCTTATAAAATATGCGACTTGACTACCACTAGTTATTTTCAAATGAGTAAGTAAAATAGTTTTGCTACTCTAATTAGCAATCATTGATTTCCAAGCGAAAACAAATGTTTTGGTTAGCATAATGAGCTCCAGAAAAGAAATAAATGAAACGAAATTCGAAAACATGTTATTCGATTGTCTGAAGATTGTAAATCTCTACGAGAAATTGCAAGGGAAATTCAACGCAGTCACGGATGCGTTCAAAAAATTATCCAGAAGTATAAAATGTATGGCACAAATTGCTAATAAACCTGGAAGAGGAAGAAAAGAAATCCTCAGTGCCACGACCAAGAGAAGAGTTATTCGAGAGGTAGCAAACAATCCTCAGGTGAGTGCTACAAAAATCGCTACATCTACTTCAAGAACAATTGGAAAGTGTGTCTCTGCAGAAACAATTCGAAGAGTAATCCGAAAAGCAAATCGTAATGGTCGCGCAGCCAGAACAAAATCATTCATGTCCAAAGTAAATCGAGAAAAAAGAATTTCATTTGCTAAAAGTCATATTTCAAAGCCTCCTGACTTCTGGGATCAAGTAATATTCAGTGATGAAAGTAAGTTCAATGTTTTTGGTAGTGATGGTCGATGTTATGTTTGGAGAAAGCCCAATTCTGAACTTCTTCCTAAAAACACCAATCCTTCTGTCAAGCATAGAGGTGGTTCACTTCTTGTATGGGGCTGTATGTCTGCAAAAGGAGTGGGAAATTTAGTTTTCATTGATGGAATCATGGACAAAATTAAATATTTGGATATATTGAAGAACAATTTAAAACAAAGTGCTCAGAATTTGGGTTTAGGGTCTAGTTTAATATTTCAACAAGATAATGACCCAAAATATACAGCTAAAATAGTTAAGTTATGGTTATTGTACAGTTGTAAAATGCAACTGCACACCCCTCCTCCATCTCCAGATCTCAATGTGATTGAAAATTTGTGGGCACAATTAGGAAAATCAGTTCAAAATCACGTTATTAGGAGCAAGGAACATTTAAAAAGAGTATTACAAGAAAAATGGTCAAAAATATCCGGCGAAACAACTCAAACTCTTGTCAACTCAATGCCACACCGTTTACAAGCTGTTCTAAATGCAAAAGGATATGCAACAAAATATTAATTTATCTTTTCCTCTTTTTGTTGACAGATTTTGCTAGATGTATATTCAATTTTGTGACTTTGGAATTTGTAACTTTGACATAAAAATGACTGTAGTAAAAATATTATTGATTCCTCCGTTTTGTTTTTTAGCCTAATACTTTTATTAATGTATATTTTGTCGTTCTTATAAATATTAGCCATAAATAGGAATGTTAAGATCAAAAAGTTTCAAATTAAAGAAGAAAGAGTATAATGTATACTCAATTTTGGGAGCCACTGTAATTTTTCCCACATTTAGGATTTGTCACACGCAACTCGTGATTCAATTTATTCTTTTTGAATGAACCAAATAAACTCAGAAGTAGAGTGAATCCCCTAGAACTTGGATGCGTAGAATTTGTCATTTGAGATGCATAAGGATTATATCGAGATGAAATCATATAGAAAATCAATCAAAAAACTACAAACAAATCTAATATTTTTATAGACCGAATAAAACGATTTCATTAATAAATTGTCGATCATAAAAACATCGACTATGTAACTTTTTAATGAAATCATTAAGTACTTAAACTGCAATTTCTACATCAAAACCCTTTTTAAAACGAATATACCAAATTGGTCTATATGCTGTCTATAATAATTTTCCACCTGTAAGGAATCTAACCATTTCTCCTTCTCATTTCTTTGTTTTTATATTTGTATGCACTCAGTTTTTTTTTAATTATTTGATAATTTTTGGAATGTGTTAAGATCTTATCAAGAGATAATCTGAATGAAGAGAAATTTATTTGCCATATAATTAGCTATGCAAAATATCTGATATAACTTGATGTAGTGCATCGTGACAAACAGGAAACTTAAACGTCCTATAGAATCCTATCTAAGGTAAGATATAGCATGCTTGACAGTTCTAAAATCAGCCACAGTAACAGATACATATTTGGAAAAATACCATGGCTTTTAACAACGTCTTGAATCGCATGCACGCTTTAATGGCTGGCCATGGATAATGAGACGTCTGACTTTTTATACAAAAATCTGAACCTGGAAAGAAAAAATTAATAGTTTGGTTGATAAATGTGGAGACTCAAACCATTAATTTAACAAACCAATTTATTAAAAATTGCTATATTTGGCATAACATACAAACCTAGCACAATACACCAAATGTGTCTGTTCTGATCAAAGCTAGCCTTTAGCACATTAGGATCGAAGTTCAACAAGGAGAAATGGATCTAAAATACCCGCCAAGGATTAAGCGTTAAAAAATCGACACATACTAAAAACTAAATTAAGTGCAAATACTAAATTCATGCTATAGGTTCATATTTCTTAACTATTGTGCGCCAATGGCATGCAATCTCTGGGATAACACCTTCATTAGATAATATGCGAGAAAGTTTTGGAAAAAGGACTCCTTAAATTAATCCCTATAGAATTAAAATTAACATTAGAAGTGTATAAATATAAAAAGATTTTATTTGATTTTATATGTCTGGCAAGAAAATCATAAAAACTCGATTTTTAACTATCTGACTATAATTTTCTTCACTATCTAATAAGAACACTCGTTGAAAATGCATTATTTCGATTCAACTTAGTTTCCATAGAATACTTAAGAATTATGAATTCCATGTAATTTGTATCAAATTATTACGTTTATTATTTAAAACGTTGTTTACTGTGTTATTTACCTGTGGTTCATTCTTATCTTATCGTACCGAAAGACTTAATTGGATGGCCTTTCTATAATTAAGCGATAGCAATGAATTAAATGGCCTGAATATCAGGCAAGGGTCATGGCAGTGCACGTGTCCAAAATTAAGAAGTTTCAAAATATAATTCGATGCACGTACGACACAGGGAAAAGCAGTTAAGTAGTTAAACTCTCCAGAATTTTTAATGATGGACTTAGGCTGGCATATTGTCTAGAAACTTCGAGAGATAGAAGGTTACATTCTACGCAGGATTATAGGAGAGACCGTTGGAGCAAAAACTATCAAATTTAGCATATAGTTAGCAAATTTAGCATACTCTGGGGTAGTAGATATTTAATAAGAAAGTTTTCAAAATTTTCTATAGAAAAATTGAAAAAATAAATATTAGGAAAATTGATCCTCAATTTCAGAGCATATCACACAAAAATATTTTTACACTTTGAGATGAAAAATTCCTTTTAGAGATTCCACTTTTATTTCCGTGTAATATTCTCTAATTTTAATAGATAAAATTAAATAATTATTTATAATTGTAAATATTAATATTTATTCGCTTTGAAATTTCGGACGAGGTGTGAAATTTAAGGACAGACGGTCAAATTCCGTTTCAAATTTGATATGAATCTACATTATAGATGCTAAACCTATGTACCAAATTTTATCCATCTAGCTCTTTACGTTTTGTAGTTATAGTGCTAATTTATAGTCAGACGGCCAAACAGATAGATTTCTTTTGAATGGATTTCGTTCAAAATTTGATAGAAATCTACAGATTTCAAGGAGAGACCACATACCATATTTCATTCGATAGTATCATTAAGTTCATAGACAGACAGACTAAATTCCAGAATTTTCGGACTCAAGACGGTCTGAAACGTGGAGATTTGTCAAAATCTCACTTTCGAGTTTTTTTTTTTTTAATATTACGTTACTTTTATTTTGTGCAATTTGTTGCTTTCGTAAATATGAGAGTAAAATATCGACAATTTTCATCTGTAATTAAACAAGATTCGCACAATTCAGAAATACTATTATTATTTCGACAAAAGGTGACATTCCCCGCTGTTGAATGAAGCGCTTTAAAGGATCTCCTCTGTGTTAGAAAAGCTTTTAGCGGATTCAAGGCCAAGGTTACTTCTAGAAGTTCACATGTGATTTCTGTTTTCTTTTTAATAAATAAGTGATCACATGTTTTATTTGCGATGGTTATGCTTCACGTATTTGGAGAAATTTCCAGTTTGTTTCAGCTACACACAGCTGCTAAGGACGTTTTTTTAATAGTGAAGGGGAAGAAGACACATTTATAAGAAAGAATCTCTTTCTTACAGTAACGTACGGTGGTGGTCTCTACGATACGGTCTCGCATACTCGCCAATTAAGACCCCCCCCCTCCCACGTATATAATTGTAGAACTTGAATAAAGCTACAAATTCCTTAATTCTTTACATGGCATTAGTAAACGACAGTTGCGAAATATAGATCTTTTCTTGTCAAAGATAACATACCGAATTTCATTGATTTAAAGTCATTGTGTTTATGAATTTTTTCATGCATGCCAAAATACAGACCGATAGACGGTCAATCTTTCGGCAGACATGATTCAAACTTTGATGGGAATATATATTTTAGATGTTAAATCGTTATCTATCTAGCTTTTTGTGTTTTAAAATAATCGAATTTATCTGTAGTCGAATAGGCAGACAGCGAGACTTTCTGTGGATGGATTTTGTTCAGATTTTGATAGAAATCTATGAGGTCATTAATTCGTATACCAAACTTCATCTATCTAGTTTAAAGCGTTTATCATCTATCGTTCTCTTATATTCTTCAGGAAAGATATTGCTCACCTATACCCTCCCCACACAGAAAATTGTAGACCTTGGGAAAGACTACAAATTCCTTGCATGCCATTAGCGAACAATAATTACGAAAATTAGACTTTTGGTGTGAATTTAACATTTTCACTGAATTTATCATGTGAATAAATATATTCATTGCAGACTGAATGGAATCAAAATTTGACACAAAACTACAATTGTAATAACAGTATAACGTATCGAATTTCATTGATTTAAGTCATTGCGTTTATGAGTTACTGTGTTTACATTCCTGTCAAAAAAGAATAGTTTTTTTTATATATCCTGTCAAAAAAGAATAGAAATGCGATAATACTGAGGATTATGGCTCATAGACAAGAAGCAAATTCACCAGCATCATTTCTATGATTCTGCACCTGAGCAATGACCTCTAATGCAGCAGAATTCCAGTATGACTGGTCCGTTCACTTGGTATAAATTTTTGCTGAACATATTACAAATATCTTGCAAAAATTAAATAATGTAACAAAATCATTCGTTTTAAGTCATTTTCCCTGTGATTAACAGTAAAGGGAAAAAGACTTAACACATCCCTTACTAAACATAAAGTTTATGCTTTAATGTTACCAACGTTATATGCTACTTTTAATCAAAAATTTCAGTTTTTGGTTGTGCTTTTCCTTCTTAATAAGAAAGCTCCTTAAATGTTAAAATATTTCTTGTTGGAAATAATTTTTTATTGCTTCGGATTCATTTGGAAATATTTTGTCTTGAACTTTATAATTTTAATTAAAAATGGCCTTAAATGATCAAGAACACCAATATAATATTTCTTTAAGTTATTAATTAAGTAAAAGCTAGTTAGTTGGAAAAGGTAAAATATATATTGAATAAATATGACTTTTTTTATTTCTTTAATGAAAATTCCTAAAACGTTTGTGATTTTTTAAAATTCAGTACGAGAAAAAACTAAATATGAAAACCTGAATTCGTAGATTTCAAATTCTAAATTGAATTTTATGTGGCCTTAAGAATAGAATAGATGTGCACAATTCTCTGTTAAAAAGCCATACGAAATATGAATTCTAATCGAAGCATCATAACAATTTAGCTTTGGAAAGGAGATTTGAAAAATTTTGCGATTTTTCATATTTTCTGATGGATTGAAAAATAAATGTACAGATTCATTCTTTTTAAAAAAATTATGCTTGTTTTAAATTAAGGCTCTGAATACCAAAATAAAAAAAAAATGTCAATATCTCAGGTGAGGTAAGGAAAGCGAATAAAGAAATTAATGTTATCGAATCATAAAACTCTATTTGTGGCTTATCTGATCCAAAAATGGCTCAAAACTTTTCCCAGTTTATCTAAATGATTAACAGCTTCAATAAAATATTACCAAATTTTTTTTATTAAAAATACAATTAATATATAAGATTTTAAAAAAAAGCTTAAAATTATATCAAATAAAATAATTTTTTATGTTGTTATCTTATATCATTATTTCTATTTTCATAGATTTAACATATAGCATAAAACAGATGCAAAAAAAAAAAAAAATCTTCCTTATAATATTTGGTCGAATTTGAGTGCATTTAAATTTACTTAAAATTCTAAAAGGAACCTCGTTCAAATTTGAGACATTGAAGTTCTTTTAGTTTGCAATTCGAATTAAAATGGAAGACGGAGAAAAAAAATGACTTTCTTATGTTTTTTTTTTTTTTTCAATATTTGTATTCGAGTTGACTTTCTCTAGTGATCTGATTGTTAATCAGACATCATCTAATTTTAATAGCATGATGCAAGAAACATAATCCTTTTTTTTCATTTGTTTTCATGATTCAGTCGAAAAGCATTTATATTTAAGGAAAAAAAGGAGAAAATTGCTGGTGGTAATTTCATGAAATAGAAGTTTTAAATTATTTGTTAAAGATGAAGCATGTAATTTGATTTCTGTAATCCGTTCTCTTTCACTTTCGAGATGATTGCTAATCTAAATATTAAAAAAATGAAAGAAATTCTTTAATGCTTCGGAAACATAAACAGACCGAAATTTTTTCAGTTGTTTTCATAGTCTGAACAGAATATTTATATTTATCATAACTAAAAGGAAATTCGCAAGAGATGACTTAATGGGATAGAAGCTTTAATATATTTTTATCGTATGTTTGGTTTGGATTTGCAAATGAAAACATTCTTTTTCTTCCTGTCGGGTTTCGCTATCAGATGTTAAATAAACACAATAAACAAAGAAAGCATGTTGAGGATATATATATACGCGTGAAAAGTGTGTTGATTGTTTAAAATTCCTTATCTTATCTTTTCTCCAAGTAGGCGCTATGTTTATTTATGTTTGGTACGTTTTCATTCAGTTTTCTAATGATGCAATGCCATCTTCCTCATTCATTTCTTTCTTTCCCGTTTTTTTTTTTTTTTTTCAATTGTGGCGTTAGACTGTCATCATCAACATTGCAGCTTTCGTTGTAAAACAAACAACAATCATTGATTAAATCTTTCATGCATTTTTTACGGTAACCAATAATATAAGTTGCTAAAAAAAATCTGTAATTTCATTAACATGAATGAAGCTGAATCCCCAGCAATTATTTGAAAACCTTGCTTCTTCAGGAACGTTTGAAAATTGACCCATAAAAAAAAGTTCCTTTACTATTGGAATTTTTCTCATAATCTTTCATTATGAAATCATATCTCTGGAGTTATAACTAAGGCTGTGCCAATTTTCAATTTATCAAAAAAAAAAAAAAAAAAAATCGATTTTTTGATGCCAGTTTTTGAAAAATATCGATCTATCGAAATCATGATCGTGAATAATAGTTCGCAATAAATCACGATACAAATAAATCGATATTCACAATTAATTTACGTTTTGGTTACTGGTTAGTTTTCTTTTTTTTTTTGCTCTTCATTCTTATTGTTCTTCATACAGAATTTTAGTTAATATTCCTATAAATACTACCAAACTCTGTTATATAAAAAAAATACTTGTTTTAAATGCAATGATTTAAATTGTAATATGTAGGCATTGCTTTGACATTGACATACTTTATTAAAGTGGTTTTAAAAAATTATTTTCTAACTATTTTTATTCAAAAGGAAAAAAATATTTTTATTATATAAATTAAAACTTCCTTTTATTTGGAGCCTTTCTGATCAACCAATATGTTAAGATATGCTATTTATAACTTATTATAGCTATAAATAAATGATATTCGATACATCGAAAAATATCTATATGTGTTAGATGATATATCGCGATGATGAAGTTCCGTCATCGCCCAGGCCTAGTTAGAATACTTTTCCTTCAATAAAAGAATCCTTGTTACTTTAGAAAAATCCTTAGAAATATGCTAAATGCTCTATCGTACTTGTGAATTAAATGCGTAGCATAAATTGTATAAATTATACAACATAAATAATAAAAGTTATGTTATTTATTATTATCTGCACAAGCATTAGATTTCAAACATTATGCATATTAATTTATAATATAATTCAAAGCATCCGAACACTTTTACGCTTTGTTTATTCCTAGGTCATTTTGATTTTGCTCCAAGACAGGGGAGGGGGCAGTTTTTTTTCAGACTTCTAATGAAAGTATTGCGGTCCACCCAGTAACGTAGGTCTACAGCATTTATTATTACTTAATAATACGGAATACGGTATTATTAAATAAATTAATAAATGCGGAATATGTACCTAACTATATAACTACAAACATAATAATAATTGCCACAAATATAAAATAATATCAAATGATGCATTTAATATCAAAAAATTCAAAATACATTGAAAAACCAATCATTTACAACTAAAGTTAATTCTCGTCTTTATAGTTAGTAGAAGATTTCGGCTACTTATTGTCCATCAATATCTCTGTATATAATTACTATCTGCTAATCTTGTCCTGTAGTTTAAATGGTCGTCTCTGAGACGGAAACGATACGTTGTCTTAATTATATTCATCGTTGAAAATGCAGATTCACACAGGTAGGTAGAACCAAAGAACGATGTTAAATGATATGCAACTTCTTTTTTAATTAGGATACGTCCATTAGATTCCAAAAGTTATTCGTTGGTACTGAACAAGGTGCTTTTAAAATTATGTCATTTTGAAGGAGAAAAACTTCGTTTTCCTCAAGAAATAAAGAGAATACAATATTACATAAATATGTTTCTTTTAGTATGCACGTCTTAGATCTTAGTAAAGGTGGTCACTCCAAAATGTCTTGGTTGTCCACCGGTCGATCGCAATCGACTTAATGCCCACCCCTGCTCCAAGAAGATGCTTAGTTCTTTGCACTTCGGTTTTTTCCCCAAATCATGTAATTAATCAATATGAATTCATATTAATCAATAAGAATTTTTTTCAAATGTCTTATTTAATCAATAATTCTACTTTGAGTAATTTTTTTCTTCTATTCTTGACAGTACTTTATATGAAATATTTTTAACTTGCAAATTCCTATATATTTTGTTGATTTCATATTTTCATTGCCTGTTATATTCTCGATATTGTTCTTCTCTCTGCCCATCTTTCACAAATAGACAGACGAACAGAATTCTTTAAAAAAGCTCATTCAGATTCAGGGTGATCTAAAATGTAAAAATTCATCAAGATCTCGTGGTGGAATTTTATTAGTTACATATAAGATTTCCTTTCCATGTTATAATGCAATGTTTTATGATTAAATAACTATGGAATTGCGTCAAAAATTTCTGAAAAAGATCAAGCACATATAGAAATGTAATAAAAAATATCGGCCACAGAGATTTCCACCAAGTTGCACATTCATCTGCAATATTTTGAAGTGGTAGAATCATTCAACAAGTAATGAAAATTCAGGAGAATGAGTGTTCACGTTATTATCATTTAAAATTATCATTTTAACTACCATGATGATAAGAACACTTATTTTATGATAAAGAAACGAAAAAGTAATTAAAAAGACAGTTTAAGTGCTCTTTCGGATAAGAACAAGTTTTCATTCAGAATTAATTGAGAGACGGATTGTATCATCGGCATTTTGACCTCTTCATTTCCTTTCATTTCCAGCAGAACTCATAGGCGCTTTTACCTAGAAAAGATCAAGTTTATATCGATACATTTTTATCATTCGTTTGGTTGCACTTATATTCTTTTTTACTTTCTCGTGTATGAAATATGGAGAAATTATTGTAATCATCAAAAAATTCGAACTCGAGATTTTGACAAATCGTCACGTTTTATATGTCCCTGAGTTTTGGCATTATATCTGTTTGTTTGTCTATTGCAAAGATAACTCAAAAACGCTAGGAGTTAGACAGATAAAATTTGATATATGGTTTTTACACCAAATTTCTAAATTTCTATCAAATTGTGAGTCAAATCCACTCGGAGGAAACCAACCTGTCCGGCTACTTGAATATATGGATAAAATTCGATACACAGATTTAAAATCTGTATTGTTGACACCTATGGAATTTTTAGCCAAATTCAACAAGGGGTTGATCGTCTATCGGTTTATGCTTTCTGAAGCATTTAAATACGATAACTCAAAAATGCAATGACTTAAATGTAACAAATTTGGTATGCGATTGTGTGGCTACTATCCTAATTCAGTGTCAAATTTCGCTTTCATTGGACTGGGAAAAACGTGTCTAAAACACAAGTTCGATTTTTGATACTATTTACGGCATGGATTAATCACCAAAAAAATCATCAGGAATCAGATGATAGATTCAGTAAAGATGCTAAATTCGCTCCAAAGGTTAGTTTTTTGTAATTATTGTACTTCAATGCCATGCAAGGTTTCTCTGCCCTGCCTAGGGTCTACAAATTTTTGCGGTGTTGGATGGGGTGGATATTAGAGAGTATGCGAGAAAGTTTTGGAGAGACCATATCCACTGATTTCTGTGGTCATTAAAGGATATAATATGGAATCTGATGTAATCTTGACGAGTTTTATCTTTTTATCAGTGTATCCAACAGATTTCTTGATTGCAATTGTCTTTGCCATGACGGCACTGCAATAATAGGTTAACCTAAATATTTATTATCAGTTTCTTGCTTGTTTTGGGGAAGGAAAAAAGGTGCATCCAACTGTATTATTTAGTTTAGATTCATCTTTATAAATAATATTTATAAGTATTTTCATTTAAAAAAATCCATTTAATTATCGATATATATTCCATATAGCATTTTATGATTTTATATATTATTTAGTAAAAAGTAAACGTATCCTCCACCATCTCATCTCTATTGATGAGATGTAATCACCAAATCGTTAAATCAAAGTCGATTGGTGCATGTGCAAAAACGCAAAGGATTTCTGTTTTTGACAATATATGGTTTAAATTTATCCCCCATTGTACATAATTTACTTTGGTGTTTTGATATATAGTTAGTTCAACGGTAAAAACAGCAAAAAACTTAAAATATTGTTTAAAGATAAAAAAAGAAATGCTACAAAATATCTTTGGAATGTTTCATTCGGTTCTTGGGCATTCGTAGAAATAGCAGTATGAAAATAAATAAATTAATTAAAAATAAATAAAAATAAGAATTAAAAAAATATTATCATTAGATTTAATTTTTAAGAACACAGTTTTAATATATATTTTTTATATAATATATAATAATTTTACATTTTGGAAATACATTTGATACTAGAATATTTGCGAAATAAATGAATTGAATGAGTTACTAATTTGCTAATTCTTAATTAACTACATAAAAGTCCCAGTATACAAAAAAATTTTATGATAAAATTTAAAATATTTACAAATAACAAATCTTTCGCATTTCAATTGATCTCATCATTTGTGAATTCTTTCACATGACATTCTCTTATATTTATTTTTTAAATCTGAAATAGGAAAAGTCAAGAAAATAAATATAAAAAGGCACTTAAAAAACTAGTGTAAAAAGAAAAAAGAACGCTTTACTGACAGCCAAAATATTCTTAAATTAATAAAAAGATGTTTTTCGTTTCGAAAATTTTATAGCCTATATAAGAACAGTTCGACTAATTATTATTCGATTAGTATTTTATGCTCCTTACAAAATACAAATGTTAAAATTGCTTTCATAAATTTGTTTTAAAGATTCATAAATCAATCACAGATTTTAACCGGCGTTTTATAAAAAGAAGTTTAACGATAGCTGATTTTTATTTCAATGTTACTTTACTGTTACTGAATGGTTCTTTATCATTCGTCTTTGTTTTTCTTTGGAAAGGTGCAGCTAATATTGCTTATAATAGATGATTTTAGAAGGGGCCCTCCTTTATAATACCTTTCTATAATTTCTCGAATGAATTATTACAAATTTGTTCTCTAAATCTTTGCATGATTTCAACTATAAAACGTCTTCACAATTATGGCACGCTTTATTTCATAATAAAGCTAAAAATTTAAATTTTCATTAGTATATTTCTCAGTTAAAGTAATCATCATGCATTTTTTAAAAGTTGTACTTTGAAGTTCTGAATCAAAAACATATAGCCATGCCAAAAATGGATTTTAATTATCAATAAAAAAATCTCTGAATATTATTATTAAAAGAATAATATTAAAAAATTTACAAATCATTATTTCAAAGGAATTTTTCTTTGCCTATTTTCTCATAATTGCTCAAAATTTATTTTTCTATTATTTGATATACTCGGTGTTAGAATACCTATAAATTTTCTAATTTCAAAATCATCTGCATTTAATTTTCTAAGGAATGAATAATTATTGAATGAAATATTGCTTAAAAACGAAATTGCTGTCATGGATAAGATAAAATTTTTATTTTTCAGATGGCGGACATTTTTTCCCGAAATAATTTCCTCTTAATTCTATATATATATAAAGACAAAATATTAGTTAATTTCTTATAACCTGAAGACGCTGCTCTCGTTTAAAGTCTGGCAAGAGTTTTAGTTTTCTTGCCTCTGTTCGAATGATTGATTTATGCCTCCTTTTAGACATTTTTAATCACTTCTTTGAAACAAATGAAAACCTGTTAAAAAGCTATGTATTAAAATAACACATAAATTAAAAAATAATGGTAGAGTAATTTAAAGTTAAGAATAATTTGAATGCGTTTAATTAAAAAAAAATCGAAAGAAACATTGTGAAGAAAATAAAATTGAAATCATTGAAGTGATAAAAATTAAAATTAAGATGGTTTAAAAATATTTCTTTTGAAATAATTTTCCCTCAAGTTGTCGTGGAGAAAGGCTAAATTTTGGTTAATTTTTAATTAATTGAATATTTAATTTATTTTTAAACTTTGAAAAATTCAAAAATTTATTAAAATAACAAGTGTGCAAAATTTGACACAATTGTTTAGAAAGAGATGCGGAACATACGTATATAAATACGAATCCAATATTTTTTATAATGTAATACATATAATTTTTATTTATATTAAGATGGATTTATTTTAAAATTAACGCCCAATTACCACATTTTTGAAATAAATTAGATTTTTCTCCTCTTATTTTTTAAAGTTACTGTTTTACGAAATATAAATAAAAGAAATTCTAGGAGCATAAATTTTTAGCAATATTATTCAAAAATTTACATTGTTTTTCTTCCATTATTTTAAAAAATTTAATCGAAGGATCAAAACTAAACTGAAATTAACAGTAAACCAGGTTTCTAAAAATAAAACCATTTAAACCAATTTTTGTGAAAAAAAAATTTAAATTCCACCGAACCGGAAAAAATAATTCGGTTGAAGGGGCAAATGACCGAAATGCAATTTTCAGATGAATCGCCTTTTCCTATTCTCTTATCTACGGTCTACTTCTGAAGAGACCGCTCACCCCTCTTTTACAACCCCCACCGTCTAAGCCTCAATGACACCATCTCCTAGACACACACCTCCAGTCCACACCTTCCATTCCCCCCTAAAAAAGAAATTTTTAGACCAATCATGCCATACTGACAGTGGCGTGATGTTGTTCGAGGATCTTCCAGTAACTGCCACTGTATCCTCCATAATTTGAAAATTAAAGCCTAGTTTCGATTTCTTCATTCATTAAAAACATCAATGATTTTAACTGATAACAAAACAGTTATTACACTTTCGAAAAGAATTTTCAAAGTAGTTATAATGGAGTAATAAAATTTTTAGAATTAAATGTTAACAAATCATTTAGGGGGTGCGCGCGAGTAATGGAATCCTTTCAGAAAGATGTGGCAGCACAGCGGCCTGTCTACGTCACGCGACCGATGCTGCAAGTGAGTCCGGTAATCGTAGTACTCTCTTTTACGTCTAGTTCGTAGCTTCAAGAGCAGTCATAGCTCCCGAAGCTCCAAAAATTTTTCTCGCGATGGGACTAATATTTTTCAAAAATCCATTTAACACATTGATTACATTAGTTTTCCTTCTGTCAGTGTTTGCGCTCCAGGCTGACGGTAAGTTCCCATTCATATTTTTTTCTCCAATTCTTAAAAAAGTATTCATTAACGTACGGTGTGCTCACATGGTGCCGCCCTTGCAATATGCCGGCAGGGATTTACTATAAATGTGTGTAGTTTCTGAATTGAAAAATATTTAGTTCTGTTTTCTTATATAATAATCAAAGAAGTGATAAATTTATGCTGAAAGGACACAAATAACAGATTGCGATTTTTTTATAGAAATTGATTTCTTTTATGTTAAGAGTGACTTAAGTTTACATTAAAGATTTTATTCAGAGAAGGTAAAATTGATGATGTAAACAAAATGAAATCTTTTCAAATGCACAGCTCTATTTTATTAGGCAAATATCCAACTTTTATTTTCACTTTTACAATGATTTTTGAATTTAAAAGTCGCATAAACAAATTGTTCTCATAAGATTAATGATACTGTATACTAATATATTTTTACTTTTCGATGTATAAAATAACGTCATCAAAATTTAAGAATTACTTTTACGATCATTATAAAATCTGAAAAAAAAAAGCAATGGATTTTAAAAATATTTATTGATGTCACATAATTTTAAAATATATTTTCCTGATTGATGTAATATTGAAATGTATTTTTCATTAATGCTATTTGTCAACATCATTTATAAACCTATTGAATGTAATCATATATAAATACATAACTTTGTATTCATTTGGATTCTAATGACATTTAATATTTTAAACTATCTATTTTATTTCTTTTAATATTTTAATTGTTGCATGCAATTCCATTTTATTTTATAAACAAATTTTTGTTATAATTATATATATTTTTCTAAAATATTTTGGTCATTGAATAACTATTTTGTAAATTCATAATATTCAAAATGAATTTCAAGTTTTGTTTTTCACTAATCTGTAAAATAAATTAAAAACAGATTCATTGATAATTATTTAAAATTTGTCTTATGTGTGTTTTTGGGCTGATAATCACAATGTAAACTGATAGTAGATAGTAGAATTTAAATATTAATAGTGATTTTTTACTTTAATACTTGGAGCCTAAGATATGTGAATCAAATTTCCTCTTTTGCTAGGATTTCTAAGTATATGTTTGCTAAAATATAGTTCTTAAATATTTTTTATTTAAAATTTTAATATTAATTATTTTTAGGTAATTATTACCTTAATTAATATCTTAAATTAATAATTTTCATTTTAAAAAATTTTAACTTATTGTAAGCTTTGTCTGCCTGGTTATTTTTTTTTTAAATTAAACATTAAGGTATAATAAGTAATCATAACTAATTTTTAATCTAGTTAACTCTCTAATATTTTTCAATTATTATTAATGCCTGGTTATTTGAATGAATTTGTTTTTCTAAAATGATCAGATAAATAATAGTTTTTTATTATTTATTAACCTATTTGATGTTATTTTGATCTTAGACAAACATAATTTTTAATTTGTATAAACTTTGCAGCATTAAAAAAGTAAAAGCTTTATTCAGATTAAATAATTGAAAATGTTGATTGATCGAGGTTAGATGACAATAAAAAAACTATTGCATAAATGTTTAGTGTTTTTTCTTCTTTTTTTAAAATAAATATGAATACTGCCTAAGAATGGATAAAAGTTGTATACAATAAAGTGTAGTTATCAAAATGCATGGCTAGCAAATATAATATTTTTCATTTATTGTTTAGTTTTAGAGCCCGAAATCAGAAATGAAATCGGGGGAAATGAATTGTAAATACTATGTCCCAGATACTGATTATCCTTGCAATCCCACAATGAAATATATTTTAGTCCTAAGTCTCTTTCAAATGGGATAAATAAATTTTTTCTGAATACTTCATTAAACATTTTGTGTTAAATGTAGAAAAAATATTATTTTAGAAGAATGATAGAGAAAATAATTCTTAAATTAATAAATTAATTAATAGTGATTGATTGTAACCATAAATTGGTATAGAAAATTACCCTGACTTTGTGAGTTATTGAAATTTATTCTTCATGAAATGAAAAGTTAAGGAAAAATAGAAAATCTACATTTTGCATTCAAATTACTATGTTTAATTCTGTGCCTAATATTTCTGATATTCAATATTTCCTTGTTTTCTTTGAATGAAATATATAACTCAAATACAGAATTTCCTTTTCCTTTCATAATTATTTAGTTGGTGCTTCTCTATACACCTGCTTTCCTATTTCCTTGTCAAAGAATTTCTAAATTCCTAGTGTTTATGCATTTATATTAGAGCTTTGAAATATTGCAAAGGCATGCTAAAAATTAATTCATGTTTGCAATATCTGCTGTTTACTGAAAATAAAAAGTTAATATTTGAGTTATAAAAATGGATTTAAAATCGGCTGAATACCAATTGACAAAGAAAGGTTATTAATATACGAATATCAATACTACATAAATGGTAGCTGTAGTTTTTAAAATTTTTTCTGAATTCTTATGCATAATTTTATAATAAGCTTAAGTACTTAAAAAATGGAATTTGATCTGCTTGCTGTTGTGTTATCTTATTTTTTTTTACGTTAGTAATTATTAGATTGATTCATTTTGTTTATAATAACATGGTTTTTAGTTTAAATTGCAAAAAAATTGCTTTTAGTATGATTATTTTGAATTTGAGAAACTTTTATTTTTAGGTCAATGTTCTTCTCACCACTTTCAATGTAGATCTAAAAAGTGCATTCCAATTTCTTGGCAGTGTGATGAAGAAAATGATTGTGGAGATGGGTCTGATGAACTAAAATGCGGTAAGTATTGAATACGTTTTTAAACTTTTGAAGGTAATGAGCTTTGATTGTAAACTAGGCCCAGTTTTTATAATTTCATTGAATTTCAGGCCTTATGATTGGCAAAGTTAAGTGGTGCCTGGGACAAAATATGAATTATTTGCCTTCTTGTTACATTTGATTTTAAAAAGTAATGTTTTTAGCTCGGCATCATTTTATCTTCATAATACCTCCTAAGATTGTCCTTAAATGCATTAAAAAAATTTCTATATAACACATTTTGCTTCAGAAATTAAAAAAAAAAATCAAGTGTTGTGAGAGGTAGAAAAAGGATAAATTTTAATTTTAATTCAATTAAAGAAGTAAGAAAATTTAAAATATTAAAGATTAAAATAATTTTCTCTGAAATATTTTTAAAAAAATATAACTGAACATAACATGATTTGAAAATAAATTATTTTATAGTATTCTTATTTTGCAGTAGTTCTTGTCAGGGAAATTTCAAAATGAAGCTTTTTTTTTTTTACTTCTTATCAGTCACTTCTCATAGTTGATATTATAAAGTAAAATAATTCATAAAAAAAAGCAAGAAAAAAATGTTGAAATTTAATTTTTAAAGTATAAAATTTAATCATTCAATTTTTATTAGTTATTGTTTTGTGGTCAGAATTCATTGAGGAATTGCATACAAGTAAGTAGCACTGAAAATTTGGTTTTAATCTTGTGAAATTACTTAGAGGATAGAGTTTGTTGACTTGTAGAGAAAATGAAGAAAAAAGAGAAATCAATTCTAAATAGAGCAAATAAAAATAGTTACGTTCCATAATAATATATTTCATTCCCCTCCCTTGAATATTTAATTTTGGGATATTAATACATAATTTTTGCCAATGAGACATTATTTTTATTTCTGCTGTTTTGATTTTGTGTAGCCTTTATGTAAAATTCTTATAGTTCGATTTTATGTAAATGAGAGAAAAAATCTGTAGTTGGCAATTTCTTTTAATGATTATTAAATGACTTTTTTTTTTTTATATTTATGAATTTTATCTAGACTTGCAATATCAGTAACTTTTGTTCCCAATTTTCTAAAACTTTGCTCTGCATGATTAATGCCAGAGCGAAAATGTTCATAGTAACTTTACGGAGCACTTAAAACACTACTTCTTTGCTTAATTATTTATATTTTTGATTTCAAAAAGCTTTAATTATGAACGGATGTGTTCGCGCAGTTTAAAGTTTTGGTGCTTCGAATTTGTTAAACGTCACTGAACTGTTTTGTTGTTGTGAACCTTTTTTTTCTTTTCTTTTTCTCATCTTTGCTGCTGCTTGGTGGAATGCCAAACTCTTTCTAGAGCAAGGCGATGCTAAATATGAACATTCTGACTTTTCACCTTTCCTTTTTATTTCAATAAAATACTATTTTTTTACATCAAGGAAGTGCTGAATGAAAATTACTTATCAACAAAATAAAATTTGATCGTTTTCTTTCACTATCTGATGGCTTTAGATGCAGTGTGTTTTCATCTCATAAAAAGTAGTTATTTTAATGGGATGCTATTAAACGTTGATGAGTAAATATTCTGATGAATATTGCAAAAACGGTGCTTAAATAGTAAAATATGATATAAATATGCCACTGTAGATTTATGAGTGGTATAGCATCGGCTGTTTTAGAATAGAAAAACGAATCATTTAAAATAAGTGGCTAATCTGAGCGTTGTAAAGCTATTATACAGAAATTCCGAATTTGCAGCATCATGTTATTCATATAAATTGCATAACTTTTCATCGTTCGATCCATGCCACCTTATTCTGATGCATCATTTTACCGTCTTATATCTGAAAATAATGTCAAATGACGAAATTGTAGTAATTTTCCGTACAGAACTTCGGCCAGTGACTAAGGTATTATTTCTGTAAGATCGAATCACGTGACGTCTGCACCCCCAGATGTTTGGTTCTTCGTTGGCCCTTTCGAGGTGACGTCATATCGTACGATTCAAGTTGAGCGGTTTTGAATTGTATTCCTTTCTCTCCCCCCCCCCTCATCGTTTGACGTTTGAGTACTTACCGTTCTGCCTCAGTTCACAAGATAGAATCTGCCGGAGATATTTAAAAACTTTTTATTTTTTTAATCCTGCTCGGTTCCCAAAATTAAAGTGTATATTCTATTCTAAAACAAGTTTGCTAATGGAATTGCATGGATTGCCTAAAAAAATAAGGCAGTTATAAAAAAAATGGACTTGGATATTATTTTTATTTTATAATTTTGAAATCGAAGAATAAAAATTGGAATTCCTTCAATATTATTTTAAGGTTGTATAAATTCTCCAAAGATAATGTTAAATATTTGGGTTTAAAATAATGCCCATATATCGTATTTTATAAAACACGATGGATTTTTCTCTTAACATATTACATATGTAGATCAAATGTAAACCTTATTTTTAAAAAAAAATCTTAAAAATATTGGTTGCCGGGATATTTTATTTTCTTTATATCCACCTTAATAACTCCATATTTTCCAAATATATTGGTTATTTTTTATTCATGTGCTGTAAAATGAAGTTGAGCATGTAAGATATCATTTGTGTATAAATTTTTCTCTTAGACGTCTGAGGAATCCAAACAAATAATATCTCGAAAAAGCTGTGCTTGGGAGAATGATTAAATGTTGTTCTCAGTAGGGTGTCTTCACGAAATAGATATCAATTAGTGCAAAATTTCAACATATATATATATTAAAAAATTACTATACAGTAATGTATCAGTTGCATTAAGTATTTGCCATTGCAAGCGAATGAATAACAAAACAATTATTTAAACTTTAAAAAACTTTGTTTTAAATACTAATATAATTTAAAGTCGTCTATCGCTATTAGTTTCGTTTATTGTTGATACATTTTTGTAAAATACTCCTGTTTCAATTGTACCGAAATTTCAACAATGAATCTAAGACAAGTTCAAATATTTAATGGCACACTCATAGTAGAAATATTAAAATATGTAACAACATACCCATGTTAGAAAGGTTATGAGTTAAAGAAAATAATCGTGGATAATCCTTATCCTAATATATTTGCATTTTTAAGAGATATTTTTGTCAATATAATTTTTAAATTTTGAGTATTTTATTGGTGATTTCAAAATGTGCTTATTTATTGGGAAATTCGCAAGCTAATGAGTGTTAAGTTCTATTTGATTTTTGTGTCATGAAAGTTAAAACAAAACAAAACAAAACTTTATTAGTTTGTAATAGTTACTGGTTTATACTCTATTTTAGAAAATATTTATTAAGACAATCATGAAATGACCACAGCTTTTGTCCTCGTATCCGAAGTTTACAAAGGAAAAGTGTTCTAAAAAGAATTCAAACTCGCTATAAAATGTGATAAATCTCCACATTTCCCGAGTCCTAAAACAACACTTTTGAATTATGTCTGTCTTTAAACCTTAAAAATGCCTTGAGCTAGAGGGTAAAATTGAGCTTGTTAGCAGTATACTATATTTGTAAGTTTCTATCAAATTTTGTAAATCCACCGAATGGAAATCTGTGTTTGTATGTAAACGGTGCAACTCAAAAAAGCTGAGAATTAGACGGATAAAACGCAGTTTTAGTATCTTATTTGAGTAAGGCAGTATCAAATTTGATCTCAAATTTCGGTTTCAATAGAGCAAAAAAATCCGTCCGAATTGCTTACTGCTTTTCTTCATTATACTGCAAAGGACAAAACGCTCATGTGCCGAACTCGAAGAAATAAAAACTGAGCACTTGGCAATCACGACCTTGCAAAGAATCCGCAACTTTTATATGAGGGGGGGGGGCGGAGGATCTTTATTAGAGAGTCTGCGAGAAATTCTGTCCCGTCTATTTAGATCTTAATATGATTAAAAACCAGTTTATATTCAGTGTATATATATTTATCGCGTAATTTATAACTAATAGTTGTGGTGTCTTAAATTAAAGAAATCTATCGTTTTTCCCCCCTTTTCTGTTACTGAAGGTAATTTATCTCTAAAATAATTTTCATATTTATTAAATGAAGCGCGCGGATAAATTTTAATGGTTAGTAAACCTTTTTATTGAATTGTAAACTGAAACTTTCATTACTAAATTGATTATACATTAGGAAAAAATTACATCAGAAGAACTTTAGTATCATTTTTGCTTTTCATGTTTTGTAGCGTGAATTTTATGGTATTATTAGAAAATGACAAATGAAAAATAATAGTTCATGTTACTACAGTTCCTTTTTTTAAAGATTTGTTGGGATAGTTAGATTGCCCCCATTTCTAGTCGGAAAACCTTATTTATTATGACGCAGTTCTTGACTTTAAGATTTAATCACTAATTTAAATTACTAGTATTTTGAAAATATCGATTAATTTATTCATTATCAGCGTCTTCTAAGGATTATGCTAGTTTTCTTTCTGCTTTTTAACAGGAAAGTTACTAGTATAGTGTTAAGATTTGTTTTTACTTCATTGTGAATAACAGTTGCAATAGAATTCATTAAACGTGTATTGAAAAATAAGCGTTGTAGGATCATCCTCAAAGTAGGCCATTCGCTATGATCGTTAGGAGGGAACTAGATAACGAATAATCACAGAGCTGATTATAGGTTGCATATGTGCCTTAAGGTTAAAAAAGAGAACTAGTAACGTTGCCAGACGTTTTCCCTCCTCTCAAAATTATTGTTTACGTTATTGAAGCAGCAGTTGTGAAATGTGAAATTGTTTCCGATTTGCGTTTTCACTAATAATAACAGCTCATTATTAAACTTTGTGACTAATTTCGTTTTAGTTTGGATTGCCAGTACCGTGGTATTTCCGTCTGGAGGCATTAAAAAGTTCATGAAGTTGGAATTTAAGGAAATAGTCGAAATTTTTGCAACACTTTTATTCTGTTTTCAAAAAAGTTAAGATATCTTCTCGTCCAATTGATTGAAAAAGTGTGTTGAAATTATTATTGGGCCGGGGGGGGGAGGGAGGTCCTGGCAACAAAGAATTATTTTTTGAAGTGCTTAGCATGCGTTAAATATATTTATTCTTTACATTAAAAAAAAATCAAGTTTCGTTTCGATTCTTGCTATAATAAAATACATAAATAAATGATCTTCAACTTGCCTTTATTAATATAGTATAAAAGTAGAAAATATTTTACTACAAATATTAATATTAACTCAGGATAGTAAAATTGTGAAATGTTGTGGCAAATAAGCAAATTAATATTTTAATCCTTTTTTTTGTAATATAATTTATTTTCGATGAAAATAAAAATGTTATTTTGTATAATTTTTCTTTAATTTTCTTTATTTTTAATTGTAAAAGTTTTTTTCTTTGAAAATCTGCCGCTGTTTAACCTTTGTTGTGCCATATAATCCTCAGCAATTACTTCCTTCACAATATCATAGGTATTGTATAAAATTTTAAGCCGCTGTTAAATAAAGAAGAAAAAATGTGTTAAAAACTTCCACCTTTGCAGGCTTGATATAGTTAAAGAAAAGTATTTCATTATAAATGAAGCGAAACCAATTTATTATTTTGAATACGCGAATATAAAATTTCGTTGGTTTCTCGGTAACTTGGTTGGTAACTTGCTGTTCAGGGTATATCGGAAGAAGTGAGAACTTGCTACCAGTCATAGAAATCTTTGAATTTTGTTATCTTCGATTTCTTACAAGAGGAAATCATTTTTTAACATCAGCATCAGCTCTCGTATTCTGCTTGCATGGCCTTCAAGGCGGCCATTCGCAGCTGGATGAACTTGAACGTTTCAAAAGCTTCTACTGCATGTATGTATACATGCATGTATTCGTAGTAGATATCGACTTTCAGATGACCAGTGAAGGTTCCGTTTGCAATTAGATCTGGATTGATTGTAAAATGTGATGGAGTACAGTCAGTTAGCTTTGGGCTGTCGTGACGTTACGGTTCAGAGGAGACCAACGGGAATTTTCTATGCTAAATGATTGACCTTGTGTATATTCATATCAGCGTTGATTGAAATTTTGATTCTGAAGTAGCTTGAGGATTGGTAGACACAAGTACAGTTATTCTTCTTTCTTTTGAGTTGGTATTCTCATCACGTTCCTGCCAAAGAAATGAAAAGAAACTAGTTTGTATGATGCGCTCTTATCAAAATTGAATCAAAAGAAGTTTTGTAAACTAAATAGTTAAACATATGTAATTGTTAAAGTCACTCTTTTTTTTTATGATTCATTTAAAGAATAAATGCCAGTGAGTATATACACATGCATTTTATTTTAGCCTAGCATTTTTTTTTCGTTAAAAATAAAGATACAACACCAAAAAATGTCATGAATTTTTAAGACGATATAATTAATATTTAAATAATAATAATCAAATCGCGATACGATATGATTTTCTACTTCTGCATTCTAACCAGAACTGAATTTATCAAGCAAATGTGACTTGAAATATTATACTAAAAATAATTAAAAAGTACAATTTCTTTGAAATAAGCGGAACGTTTCTAAGTAATTGTATTCATTAAGTCCGTTAAAAGTTTTCTAAATTTTTGAATTTTATAATTTATTGAATGAGTTTTTCAAAGGGTAAGTGATTCATTGATTCAGCGAAGATTTTATTTTGTGTGATTATTTGTTTTATGGGGGTAGCTGTTTAATATAACGTGATGTAGTGCTGACGCTAAACAGTTATGTGCATATTGATATGCGTAGTAACTCTGATCAAGAATTCTTTATTTATTCCCCGTTATTTCTCACGCAACTGCTGCTGTCCTCGGTGTAGTTCTTTTTATTTTCCGGTCATTTTCTTACGCAAGTTGTTTTCGTTCTGTCCACGTGTTACTTATTGACACTGCCTCACCTCATTTACCTAAGTGACGCAGTGGCACCTTTACCTTGAACCTCCCCGGGACGTAAAAGAATATTCTACTACTCTTTTCCAGTGAAGGCTCGACATATTTAGCTGTCACAAATTAATTCTAGGTTTTTACGCAAATGATTTTTACTATCATTTTTATATTATCCAAAGCTGCATGGAATTTTAAATGCTTTACGTTGAATATTCGATTCTATTTGAAAACAAATCAAAAGTAAATTAACGTTGGTTAAAAAAATATTAAAAAATATTTCCCCATCAAAATTTAATATTTCAAATTATACTGTAATGATTTAATCAGGTTATTATTTGTGACGTTAATCATTATCTTAAATGTGACGTATTTTTTTTCTTTCTATTTGGTGTTTTGTTGAAGCAATTAAAAACATGTCAATCTTATAATAATAGTTTAATTTCTGAAAAATTTCTTTTCTTTTAATGCAGTGCATAGGTTTTTGTGTGTGAATTTATGTGTCTGAGCAATGTAAGATAATACTGAAGAAAGTCGTGAACCTGTTACTTCTAACATTAAAGAGAGGACAGAACGTGATTAATTCAGCTTATCTCAATTAAGTTAACAAAGTTTGGAAGATCCACCTGGGTTGAATCCTCCTTGCAATTACGTTTTTTTTTGTTTTTTTTTCCTCCTTTCATTATCGGTTGGTGTTTCTAGGCCACGGTCTTCAAGCAAGTTTTAGAAACTTCTAGGTCATTGCATTTTTGCCTCATTCAATTTTTTGGCAACAACTATCTTCACTAGACGTTTTTGTAGACATTTATTTTCAGGCCTCTACTTAAGCGTCACCTTTGCTTCAGCATCGGAACTTTTTATAAAGGAGGGAATGTGGTCCGATCGAACATGAAATCGCAGCAACTCTTTTCTCGCCAGACATTTCTTATGAAAAAATAAAGCAGCGAATTCAAGACCATTCACCTGAAATTTTCTTTTTGTTGAATTGTTTTTAATCTACTGCAGATGAAAAATCGTTTTCATATACTACTTGCTCCAGTTTAAATTGCTCTTGTAAATGACAGCATTCGTCTATCAGATAAAAAAATTTCGAGATTAAGATTCGAGTTGACGATTAAATAGAAATGAAGACAATGCTAAGTAAGAGATACGAGAAGATTTTGAGTGAAAGAAGTAATCTTCGGCTAGACTAAGATCAAAGGAATCGGCTTTTCTTTATTTTCCAAACTAGTATACATGTTGATTTCATCGGCTTTGAATTTTTTTGATCATCACAGCTGTTGTTCAATTTAACGATTAAATATCTTATTTATTTCAATTTGAATAAAATCGAATGGTATTAGAATTGAGTTAATATGGAGTTCCCAGAATGTCCTAATTTTTGACTCTTAATCCCAGATTAAAATGTACTTCGGTTTTAGAAAGAATTAGATTTAAATGTTTCAGATAATCAATCCTGTTATTGATATATTAGATAACTGTTTAGCTTATTTCGCTTTAATTTTTTTCTCTGCATTTTCATTTTTCGTTGATTTAATTAAATATAGATTAAATTAATTTTTTTAAATTAAAAAAAATTAACATCTGAAGAATCCCTTTTAATTGTATTGTATGTATATTATGGTCACTTTCTCTATACGGCCCATCTGTGAAATTCCATGTATGAAGGGGAGGGGAATACTAATCTGTATTCCTAGACATAGTAGCATTAAATGGAAAATATGTCGGTCCATTCGTCTTCATATTTTAAAAAAATTACTATATATTGTATCGCAAAAACATCGTGAACATAAAAAAAAAGCATATTTTTAGCTTGATAATTGACGGTACTTAAACAGTAATTAAAGCAATGAAGAGTGTTGTAAAATATACGGAAAATTTCGCAAAATTAGCGGGTAGGATTTGCTTGAAATTTTCTAGTATGCTCTTTAATAAATGCGCTTGAATATTATTAGCCATGTGCTATTGGCGAACAATAGTTACGAAAGAACCTACTGGAGTGCGCAAATACTAGAACATCGAATATGAATCTTCGACGCTCCTCCCCCCCCCACACACACAGACAGACACACACACAGAGAGAGTGAGAGATAAGAATTTGGAAAAGAAAGAAAGAAAAGAAGAAGAAGAAAAAAAAAAAAAAAAAAAAAAAAAAAAAAACTGAATGCCAAATTCGGATGCATTAGGTTCAACATTCTGCGTTGAAGAGCTTTCAGAACGACTTCTGCATCATGCATGTTGCATTTGACAGGTTATCTTCGATCTTTACACATTACCATGCTAAAAATATCTTTTCTGCTTTATCTGATCTATTCCCATTTTTTGGAGAAAACAAATTCAATTAACTGTGTCATTGTTTATAAATTGATTTTATTTATTTATTATGACAGCTGCTGCCTCGAGGGGAAATTCGGAGAATCTGGTCATTTCATTTATAAATTCGAGGTTTTTAGTTGCATAGAGTGCGATATTGTATCGCGGGTTCCATTTCCTACAGTTTTAAAAGAACTGAAAAATATTTATTTATAGAGGTTGAACTACACTGTAAGAATTAGAATTAATTGCTTTGTGTACTTTTTCTTTCATAGTATAGGAAATAATTATTTCGTGTTTAGGATATTCTATTTTGATAGGTTGCAGTTGTTTTATGCTTTCAATGCAGGAAACTGCATATTTATAGTGATGTTATTTTTTGATTACGTATTTCAAGCAATTTTTTATAGCTCTCCTTTCTTTTATTAAAACTTCTGTGCAAAAAAAAAAAGTACCAATTTACTGGAACTCTCTAGAAAATTTAATCACCCAGAACAATACTTCGCTGGATCCGATAATTTGAATGTCACGTGTTGAACTTTCCTTGTAAGTATTTTTTGATCCGATGGTCAGGAAGTCAAGGCTGCATAATTTTTTTCACCGCTTTTGATATAACTTCACAATCTCCTACTAAATCTGCTAATGTTGACTATAACTTCTGCTGGTTTCAGTTCTTTTTTTCTCTTGTCAATTTCAGATGGACGACTCAAGCCTTAGAAATTATTAATGAAGGAATGGATGAACGAGTTTCTTTTTGATTGATTGATTAAAGATGTGTTTTTATTCCGGATGTCTTTGAGAAAATAACTGTTCGCTTTCCGATGAATCTCAAAGAGAAATTGATGGAAAGTTGAGGAAAAATAGTTTGCTCTTGTCAAGAAAAAATAACGATTTTCTTTTGATGACTGTTTTCCGCAATATTTTCTTTTTTAAAACTATGCTTTATTATTATTCTATTTCTCTTTTGCATATCTACATTATAAGGAGATGTGTTTAGGTTTTGTGTTATTTTTCAAGGCTATATTTAATTTTCATTTGGTGGTTTAAGTTAAGCAAGAAAAAATTAATATTTAGTTTTCAAAATCAATTCTCTTATAATTCCCTCAAAAAAGTAATTTTAAGCAAAAAAAAAAAAAAAAAACTTGTTATTTCAATCGCTGTTCTTTTGTTGCGTACATGAACCTTGTTAATAAATTCCAGTCCCTCGGCATTAAAATTTTAAATTTCTGGGAACTGATTTCAGATTGCACATTTCCTTTTAAATGTAATATCGCTTTCTGATTCAGATAAACAGCGCGTATAATTAACAGAATCTCTTTCCTTCACTTTCAATAATGAAAGAAAATCACGCGATGAATTAAATATTTGATGGAACACTGAAACGATTTGAATTTCATTCCGACAATAAAACCTATTAATAAAAAATAATGCCAAAAATGTTTTTAAAAATTGTTAAAACTAAGGGTGAATTCCAGAATAATTAAATTCATTACATTAAAAAAAGTTTTTTAAAAAGGATGCAGAATTTTGCAATAATATTTGCGGGAGTTATGGAAAAAAATACATATCAAAACTTAATATTTACATAAGGAGTTAACTTATTTTGTGTGTAATAATTTCCCCCAAAAAGCAATTATATAAATCTCGCGTAATACTAAATTATATTAAAAATCAATTAATTTATCAAAATTTAAAGAAATTGTTCCGAAGTTCTCATTTTTACTGTTCGGAAACATAACTGTCATATTTTTGAGTTCCAAGTTAAAGCAGTCTGGCATATTAGAATGCGCGCGCATACACACTCATGCACCTTTACTGTTAACAATATTAGCTATAAATGTAATAGAATTGATGTAGTTTTTTTTTTTTTTTTTTTTTTAATACTTCAATTGCGAATTTTTTTTTCTTTCAGTTTTTCTTTTATTAAAACGGTAGGTCGTATAACTTTTCTATTTTATTTGTACATATAGTGTGTGCATTTTAAATCAATTTATTTTTCAGAAAAGTTGATATAAATAGTAAGGGTCCGTTTGTAAATGTTAGATGAATTTTTTAGTTTCATCTCGTGAGATGAAAAATCGGATTCTTTTTTTTTTTTTCTTCTTCTCCCCTTACTGTAATATTTATCTGATACCGATTTTAAACTGGCTTTGAACAGAAAACGTTAAACGATTTTTCGAGTTCATCCTATGAGTCAAAAGGTAATCGTCTATTTGAACAAATAATTCACTTGTTAAATCTTTATGGCCGTGTATATAACCGTCTGGCAATGTCTCATAAATAATGCATATTTGAGGTCGTTTATCTGTTCAGTTGTATGTAGTGTATTCGACTTACGTATAGCTGAATGATCGGGTTGAAATAATTTTTTTTTTTCCGCCGTTGAAATGAATTAAAAAAATGAAAAAATTATTCGGGCATAAGACATGTTCACAGGTTTTATTTACTTGTTGGTGATTAAAGAGCATTGATGTTTCGAATTTTATTTTAACTATGGCAAAAAAAAAAAAAAAAAAAAAAACCCAAATGTATTATTTATAATTTTAAAATTCTTGTTAAGTGTTTAGCTACTGTGCTATAATTATTTCGCAAATAATGGATATTTATTATCTCGTTATATGACTGATTCGTTTTATTTGTACCTGAATTGTATGCACTTTCTGAAATTCTGATTCGGTTTCTTCCCTATATTTAGATTTTAAGGGTATCTTCAGGAAATATAGACCGAATAACTTATGTGATAGAATTTTCTGAATGTCTATCCTAAACGTTGTTTATACAGGAGCAGTGAAAAACATTAAATGCAAATTTTTAACAAATTTAACCTGTTAACTAGGTATGACGAAATATTTCATTCCGAAACAAATTGAATACAAGTTTAACAGGTTAATTGTAACTGTAAATTAAAAAAAGAAAAATGAATTTTTGAAAGGAAGCCGAATTATTAATTTATGTTGTTATATGTGTTTGTATGTGTGTTGTGGTGTTTTTCAATGTGAACACACTTATTCTTAAAAGTTCTGTTCATTCAAACTTTTTTTTTATTCTGAGTGAATGACAGCATATAGCACTAGAATCACAGTATTTAATTTTCTTTATGTTTGCTTCCTTAAAGATACTCTTCTACTAGTCAGCGTTTTCTTAAATAGGGGCGTACGGATTAACACCGAAGTTGCAGAAAGCATCTTTATATCTTAAAGCAAAATGCTTTAAGACAGTTCAACATTTCGAAGTTGTTGACTATTTGAATGAATTGTTGAAAAAAACTATTTGAATGTTAAAAAAAACCCATTCAGATTCATTTACATATATAATATTATCATTTTAATCGACAAAAAAAATTATTAATGAAAAATGTTTAAAATTTTATTTTTCCTGTCGCGGATATTATATTTTTCAAACAGATGGAATTGGGACTAAGAAGGGAAATTTTATTACTCGGCGAATCATTTTATCTGGCAACGGCAAGAGAGAATTCCAGTAGCTAACCCAGGCCACTGTGGCCACGTAGTAAGGTCTCGGCTTCGAAACCGGAGGGTTTCAGGTTTGAGACCCGATTCCACCTGAGATCCGTCGTTAAGTGGGTCTAGTGCACGTTAAATCCGTCGGGGCCAAACGTCCTCCCGCTCAGGTGTCGTCCTCGTCGTCTGACCGCGGTTCAAAATTATCACATCCGTCCCAAAATAGCCCTCATGTTGCTTTAAAACGGGACGTTAATATAACCAAACTAAATCATTAACTAACCCGGTCACACTTTGTTTTTCAGTTAAAGATGAATGAATAGAAAGATTAATTGGTTAACGAATTTAGATATTGTTTGCAAAAACCGAATAAGCGATTAAATTTATAAACTGAAAAAAAAATGGAAGAAAGGGGTTCACGAGCCGCCATTAAATATGAATTACTTATAAGTAAAAATCGAATCAATATCGGAAATACAGTTCAGATCGTGGGCAAAATACAATTCGAACCAAATAATATGGAAGGAAACTTTGCGGGAGAATACAAACTGCCTTTTGCTCATGCAGTTTCTTTTCTTTTTAAAAAAACTGCTTTTGGTTTCCATTTCCGTCCGTCAACAGATAAGTACTATTGAAGACTCCCTTATCTCTTAGCTGTCAAGATGCTTTGGGAATGTTTGGAAGTTCACACTTTTGAAATGAACTGGTATCTTATCGTCGTATTACTGCATTGAGTGACGCTTGAGACCTAGATAGTGAGTAATTTTAACTTGTCCTCTTTTTCATCACTGTACTAATACACCGCAAGCGATACCGGAACAGTGAGATAAGACTAATATAGTTATAATTGTTCTGCTCTATTTTAACAGCGTGTTTTTAAATTGTAGTGTATTGAATAAGTCCTTTTTTTTTTTTTTTTTTTTTTTTTTTTTTTCTTCTCTTATACGAAGACAAAATATTGTAATTGCGCAAAAATTCAACCTCGAAAATTAGATACATTTTCTTGTTTCTCGGTAAGTCCAAGAAATACTTTTTTTTTTTTTTTTAATTAAATCTGTTAGTCTGCCAGTTTCTGAATACGATGGCTTAACTTTTATTGATCTGTATCAGATTTTGGATCTAACTTGTCAAAAGTTTAACTGTCTATCTGTCCGTACATTTTCGAGCATGTGAGCATTAAAATGCATCGATTTGGATAAATGAAATTTGGTATTTTGATCTCGTCACCTCTATTATGGATCTGCATCAAATTTTGGACCCGATCGATGGAAAGAAAAAGACCCTTAGCTATCTTTCTCTACATTATGAAAATTGTCATGGCGTGATGGTAAGGTGTAAAGCATTGCAAGGGGAGGATTCCAGGCTCGAACCTCGATAAGTTAAGCGGATTTGATGCCCGTTAAATTCGTCGCGGGCAAACATCTCACGCTGGTGTGCGCGGAAGTTTTGAGAGAGGGATGTCAGTTTGAATTGTCCATTGCTCAATATTACAAAGTCTATTCCAGAATAGCCCTTGTTACTTGAAATGGTAATTAATATAACTGAACTAAATTATTTCACTGCTCTCTGGAGCCTAAAAGCTCCACATGGTATTAGCATACAACTAAAGGGTGAGAACACTTCCTATTTTTCTTTGTTGCGTTTCGATGGCAACAATTTCATTTGCATATGTTTTCTATGCTATACAGTAGTAATAATTTGTAAGCAAATATCCTGTCGCAAACTGTGAAAAGAATTCTAATTTAGTTTGTCATTGTGAATCATTAGGCACTTTCTTTGAAATTGAAATTAAATTTTTTTGCTCATTTCTGTGCTATTGTTTGTTTATGATTAATGGTTATTTCATCGAACTATGTATTTAACCCTTGAATCGGCGTGAGAATTTCTCATTAATCATTTCAGATGCTGAAATGTCTGAAAAAAATGACCTGGTTTGCTAGTTATTAATAAAAATATTTTTGATTCTCTGTTTTCCCCCCCTCCCAAATGTAATTTATGATAAATAAATAAAGAAAAACTTTCTGTTGATGTACTTTGAAAAAAACATTTCGGAAAGAATTATCCTTTTCATGAGTTATATACTAATATAATATACATGGATTCACTGTAACGTTACCAGTTAAGTTGAATTAATTTAAAGAAAAAGTAATAATGAAAAATATATTATTTGTGTAACTCTTCCTATTTCGATTTTGCAAATATTGTTGTAATTTATTTTTTCATGATTTTTGAAAAAATTTAGAATTTTTAAGAACCTTCGTGCCCACGGTCTAAATAATCGCGGTCCCTGTATATTTAATATTTCTCGAGGTGAAAATTCTTTTGTTTTAGGCCTTATGAATCAAAAGATGACCAAACGTCTCGAATCTCCACTTTTGATCTTGAATTGCAAAAGTATCTTTATTTAAAGCCAAAAAATATAGTGAATCATTTGAGTCCTTCAGTCATGTAGGATGAATTTGACAGATCGTCATATTTCATAATTACGTGTTAAACACATTAACCGTGCCACTACTGATGATGAAATTTATGAGATTTTAAAATAAATAAGAATTATGAAACCTGTAAACATGATGTTTCATCTCCGTTTTGAATGATCGGAAAATAATAATGTGCAAGCAAAAAAAAAAAAAAAAAAACCCTCTTCAAAACTTGCTGAGTGTACAGAATGATTGTTCAAATGGAGGGAGATAAAAGAATTTTTCCTTCTTATCTTCCAGATCTTTTCTTCCCTACTTTAAATAATTAAGGCACGAAAAAAGTGAAAGATGGCTAAAAGTGAAGTGATATAAGAAAAGAACCGTGGGCTTTTACTTAATTACGTTATATTAAAAAATAAATGAAATGCATTAGCACCTTTGCTCTCTGTGGTTACTAAATGCATGAAAGCATTAAAGGCTGATATAGAAACAAAATTAGATTAGGATTATTCAAATTCTATCCTAATTTTTTTTTTAATGCACTTAAAATGGTTCATTCCTGTACTGATCTGCAATATTTAACTATTTGATTTCTGGTCTTGTTCAAATTAGAATTCAAATTTACAATCAACTAATATGAGCAATATTGTTCGATTTAAAAATATTAGTGTATTTATCTCTCCTCTCCCTCACTAAAATGTATGCAACAAATAAACCATTTGGCACAATCAACTTCTCCTTATCCCGCAAAAAAAAAAAAAAAAAAAAAAAAAAAAAATGTTACTGAGTTTTTGAAATTAAATACTCATTGAAATATTTATGCTATGATCATTGTAATTAATCAGTTATTATTAACCTTTTGCCTTTGGAAACTGTTTGGTTCGCCGAGGTTAACGGTTGCTAAAAATTTCTGTTAAATAGTTCTTGTAATTTGGTCATAATGACTTCCTTATTTTTGAAGCTTTTTACCGTCTCGCTTATTGTGCTATGCATTTCCCTAATTTTCTGTTTATATCTTTTTTACATTTAATTATATCACAGGAAAAAACATCAGCGTTAAAAAAAAATGTCCATCATTGTTTTATTCTGAACCTAAGCCTTAATTAATTATGAATACAACAAATTCTTATACTGAACTGAAGCCTACTCAATATAGAAAAATAAGCCGAATCTTCAACATTGATCATCAGCAATGGAAAAAAAGAATAGAATGAAATATTAACAGCAACAATGAAAACGTTTTGAGTTTCACTTCAACTATGAAATATGTTGTAAAATGAGTTAAAAATATTTTTTTTAAATAATTTTCATTGAAAAGATAAATCTTTGAATTTAAATGTATACATAAAATATAGCCATTTGTAAAATCTATCATTTGGAAAATTCTCTTCATTTTATTTAATGAAATTATGAAAAAAAAAATCACTCCGAAGTGCACATTTTCACTCTCAAAGTATATATATGCCAAGTTTGGTACCTCTTGGTCAAACGGCCTGGTTTATAAAATATGCGTATGCATGCGCACATGTACCTTAATATGTACACAAAATAACAAGGACACTTTATTGGTGCGAATTTATTTACAGTACCTGTCTGCATAAGGATGTCGACATGCTATCATGGAATTATTTTTGTCATTGTTGGTAATTAATGCAAAATTGTCGTTTGATTTAATGACTTCCAGTTGGCTGAACAGAATTGTATATTCCAGCTGTCTGAAGCAACACTTTCTTATAGTCATTGCAAAGGCAATTAGTTTTCAATGAGAACTATCATGATTGTTGTGTCGGATAGTCGGTCATTATTTCGTGGTATAGCATTTTTTTTTTTGTAAAGTATTCATACACGTGATGGCCATTCTTGACCCATTGATTAACATTTAAATTCCTATTCAACGTAACACAAGTTACGTTTTTTAAAAACTAATTTGCATTAACAAGTCTGATTGCTTTAAACTGTTTGAGAATTCTGATGGATACAATTGGTTGCCAATCTCTTCGTCGGATTGTATAGAATCCCCGTCTACAATGCTTTGCATCATCGTTCGTTGATGTAAAGCCTTGTAGTCTCCTAGTTTGCGAGCATATATCATATCAGTACATTACATCAGAGGTCAAAATAAAAAAAAGTTTTACCCATTGTTGCAGGCTGGGTGTTGAGAAAAAGGAGTGTTACTCCAGAAATATTATATAGGAATTTTTTAATATAAAATATACCTTTATATAAAATATCATAATACAAATCTTTTTATCAATGGCTTTTTTTTTTTTTTTTGTTAAAACGAGAATATCTATTGCACCTAAAGACTTTTAAGTCTCTTAACTTTTCGAAAAATTAAACTATGTAAAAGAGTTTTTAAAAACTACCGTAATCTAATTTTTTATAAGATTAATATTCAAAGAAATCATGTAATCATTCAGTCTTTGCTAAAACCTTTTCATTTCATGCTATTTGTGAATAAAATTAAAAGAAAATACATTGTCGATCTGATTTTTTTTTTTTTTATCATGCAAACTATTTATGAATTTCACTGTTGCTTATATGATTAACGAATGAGAATGGTTATGACCCGTATGTATCTTGAATTTCTTTTTTTATAGGTTTTCAAATCAAAATTTGTTGGTAGATTATATGACTAGATATTAGCATGCCAGTTACAAGACGAACTTAAAGGTCTCTAATAACCTACGGCAGTGCAGAGACATTGCATTAACCTCAGAGTGAACTATCATTCTGCCTGTGGATTTCGTTTCTCTGATTTTAGGGCGATTGCCTCGGCGATGTCCCATTTACAAGCGCTTCATTCATAAGTCGGAATATTAATTTAAATATTCTCCATTTTTATGTTGCACGATGCCACATTTGCGAATCTGTGAATGCAAATATAGAGTTCAGAAGGAGGGGTGGGGAGGTATCAGAACGTCTCCCTCCCCTCCCTAAAGTATTTCGAAGACAGTGAATCGCAGTTAAATGATACAGTGGTGCATTTTATTCACATGTAGATGCGATGTTTATTATAAATTTAAGGTATAAGAATTAAAAAAAGCTTACTTTCGGGACAATATAGAAGGGAATTATTTATTAGATTTTATTTGTTAATTTCCAGTTAAGCATATTAGGCTACAGCCTAAAATCTCCTGGCCGAGAAGGACTCGCAAACAGGTCGATTAAAAAAACTGTACTTTCCTAGTTGCCAATTAATAAGTTTGAAGCACTTTAACACGAAAAATTACTAGTTCATATGCGTTGTCTTACGTTCTCTTAGTTAGAATATTTATAAAATCGAACATCTATTTTAATGTGATTGCATGCCATGCAATTACTGCTGATTAAAATTCTGTAAAATTTTGATATTAAACTAATAAAAATAACTTTTAACATGGCTTAAACATGGTGTTTAAATATGTGTTGCAGAATAATTTTTAGATTTAAAAAATGTTATGCATAAAAAGATCTTTCCCGAAATACTATACTGCTAAGGGATGACCATCTTTCCAATTTATTACTTTTTACTGTTTTAAATCAGTATACTCTTCGTATGCTAAGTTAAAAATGTGTATGATTGTCCAAAAAGCTGGAGCTCATATTTTTGATGAATATGCGTTTTAGATTTCTCCCTTCCGCCGAAAAAGGATTGTTGTTGGTGTGTATAAAAATGCAATAACTTCAGAGCACAAAGAATTAAATGGATGAAATTTGGTATCGTATACTAAGCGCCAGATTTATACAGATCTTAACTTTTTTTACTTGCAAATCTTAACTTTACTAATTCTTTAATAATTATAAAAAAAAGAGGGGGGGGGGTATGTGCAAAGAGGAGGGTACGAGCAAACCAAAGAAAGAAACTCTCGATTTTTTAAAATTTATTTTTATTCAGATGGTTTTCTATTTTACAGAGAACTGACGAACTGATCTTCTTAAACATAAAATTCGTTAAATTGCTATTTCAGTATCTTATATTTGAATTTCTGTGTGATGTTTTATTAATAAGGAATGAGGAAAATATGAAGAAGGTATTACGTTCATTTTATACGATCTATATACGTCGCTATGCACGTGATCTTACGAGGTGTAGTCTGCAATGTTGGCAATTCTTGCCTATGACGGGTGAAAAATCAGCTTTAGCAGGTGGTCGTGTATGGATCAGGTGCTTAAATAAAGCATTTACGATTTTTAAAAACAAATGCCGCAGCAATTACAATGCGTCATCCCTTAGAATCGTTACAAATCTAGAGAGCTGATCCCCCCCCCCCATTTCCTAAAATATGTTATTTTTCTGTTGGTTACAATTCGACATTTCTTTGTTATATTATGAAAACCCTTCTTATATTTAAAGTTTTAAAATCTAACCAAACAAAAAAAAAAAAAATTCATGGTATCTCTAGCTTTTGTGAATTCTTATCAAAGTAAAGCTTAAAAGTTATAAATCCCCCCCCCCTTTAGGGGAAGATATTCTTAATTAACAACTTAATGCTAAAAATATTTTTGGAAAATAGTTTTCTTTAAGAGCAGTTATTTTACATTTTTGAATTTTTTTTTTTCCAAAGAAATTGGAATTTGATTTTTTTAAAAATCCTTACGCTACAGATTTTTGGACTTACTAAAAAAAAAGTTGATGTTACATATAAGGACATCAGTGAAAATATTGATAAATGATAAAATGATAGAGAATTCGATGCAGTTATTTCTGCATTTACATTCGAATTCAAAATATTCTAAGCATGTTATCTGTATGTGTTCTGATAAATTAATGATAATTTATTCTCGCAGAAGGGTTTACTTTTGGTTTGATTTATTAATATTTTAGGACTATTTACACCATTACCATTTTTTGCAAAGACTTCCCGAATAATTCCGAAATTAGTTTTTGGTAAAAATTTATATCCTTATCTTTTGGCAGGTTGCCGATTTATTGTTAATTTAAAAAATTGGTTTGTTGGTTATTTATCTTTTGCGAAACAATCAACCAATTAGCCAGCGCGCTGCTTGGAATTTAAAAATTGTCTTTCACTTATGTTGAAAAATTCGTAGTGGAAAACTCTGAGAGTTCATGTTAATCTAGGAATAATTTTTAATACTTAGTAAATCATACATTTGATACACGACCGTGGTCTCTAACGATAACCTTGGTATAAGGACTGTAAAGACCCAAATGCATCAAAAGATCAACAATATACGCGGACCTACCGGCCATCATATTCTACATGGCCAAATAGCCTTCAGCTTGTGTATGTGGAACTGAGAGGAAGTTGTCTAGTTCCTTATTTGTGAATAAATGAATATCCCGTTGTGTAAAACGCTTTTGAAATGCTTTTCGAAATTAAGGAAATAGTTTTAAATAAATAATCTGTTTATGAATTTTAGTAATATCTCAGTCCCTTTTATATAGTCTTGGTTTTAATCGAACGAGTTTGGAAGCGTTCTTTGAGGGCTACCAGAAACACTTGTTTGTTTATGTTCGAAAATTTTCTTTATATTTGGGAATGTAAATTTCAATCTTCGTTTTCTTTGCAGAGAGATCAGGAAGTTTTCAACTGTTATAAAATGAAGGTGATCAAGACTTTTTGTTTCTTTATTTCCGTGTTTGTTTGCCAGAAAGTAAGGCGTTGAGAAATCCATGTTCTTTTGTAATACCAGCCTCTATGTATGCTTGCGAACACAGTTGTTATTCTGTTTCCTTTTCATGAAATGCATCTGTCACTTCCACAAAGCTTTATTAGTCTAGGATCTCATCATTTTTTTTTCTTTTATCTTTTTTTATGTTCTTTGTGCTTCCATTTTTTTTTTCATTAGTAAAGTTACCGTGTGGTGTTCTAAGATGCAAAGTCAAATGTTATCCTTATAGTGATTGTGCTACTGAAAAGTTCCTTTTTTGTGACAGTAGCTTTGAAAGTAATGAAAACTAACTTTACAACGTTATTAACAGTTTTCATTCACTGCGTTATTTGTTTTGTCCTTTTTCTGTCGTAATTTTTTAATATTTATCTCTGGAAGTTAAGTGGAAATAACGAAGTAGTGTTCTCATTATATGCATTTTATGTGCTATCGAGGTATTTTTGTGTATATAAAGGTTTGAAAAAAAAAAAAAAAAAAAAGATCCATATTTGCTTTTTTCTCCTTTCATTAAAATAATGGTAACACTGAATATAAACTGCATGTTTTGGAAAGAAAGGAAGGTTTCATAAAAACCACAAATGAAGAATATAATAATTATTTAAGAAGTCTTAAGTTGATGCAGTCAATAAATATAGCTGTCGTTAAACTGCAATTAATAATAGTTGCAATTTTTTTTAAAGGTTATTATTATTTTTGAGGTTTTATTATTATTTTTGTTACTTTACTAATATGAATCATGTTTTTATGCTATAAAGATTAAGCCTACTTTAATAATCTTCATATCTATGTAATTGAGACAAAAAGTATATTATAATTTTTATACGTACAATCATGCTAGTATTTTGTACATAGATTTGTATGTACCTGCATAGTATTTATCGAAATTTATTTGCGGTGCTGGTTGTCGCGATATCATAATGGGGGGGGGGATTGGGAATCGGAGAAATACTAGTTCGTGACCACAATTCGTCTGTATGTTGCGGGGTAATGGATCTTAATAGACTTCAAATCCGCTGGTATGATGTGGGAATTTTGATTGGGTATTTGATTCTATTTTAGAATTGCAAGGGCCACACTTTAATAACCGTTGTAAAATTTTTATATGGGAAGTTTATCTAATTTAGCTATTTAAATGAACACATGAAAAAAAAAGCCATTTAAAATTTTATGAAAAACTACAATAATTTGAAAGTGCTAACATGAAAAAATGATATGCTTTTTCTGTTCATAATCCTTGTCCGATAATGATATACTATAATCAAACCAGATCATGAAAACCTTCTAGTTTGCAAGTTTTAAACAAAATTGTTTTCCTGGACTTTCTTTTGCTTAGAGGTGCGTCAGAGGTTTCAAATTAATAACTAAAAGCATACATTTTCAGAAGGACTGTATGAAGATTAATCTTCTGACCAATTATATGCAAATTAACGAGTTCTGCCCGCGGTTGTTTTCGCTACCCACTAGCATTGAAAACTTGATCGGAGAAAGTTGTTTGTTTTTATGCATTCAGATGAAGTGATCGGCCTTTAAGATAGTAGCTCTGAATCATTCATTGATTTGTTAAGGAACTAAAGAATCACGAGTTATCGTTGAATGGCTTAATATACGGTGTATTTTTACTTCTTGAAATTCAAAAAAATCTTTTTAATGATATTAATCTAATAGTTATACAAAGTTTTCCTTTATTTTTGCAATTTATTAAAAAAAAGATTCTTTTTGCTTAAATTCTAACAGTAGATTACGTTATTGCACTGGAATTCAAACTGTTTTCAATGTTTCATACAATGTTTTAAAAAACAACTGCTTTATACTGCAAAAAGCATATCAGTTTTTTTATTATGTTGGTTGGTGTTTTTTTAATGTGTGACATTTATGCTTTTTTTTTAAGTTGTTGGTTTTGATATAATAAGTTAAATTATGATTCTTTAAATAGTATTTTATATGATAATATTCAGAATTTTATGCATTTTAGCGTAATTTCTATCACACAGTCGTTTCCAGAAATGTAAAATTTTTCAGAAGTGTAAATATTGTATGAAATATTAAAACACACACATTTTGCTTGAAATGAAAATTGCATATATGTCAATAGCGTATAATGCTGATAATGTGTGCCATTTCTATGTACATTTTGAACTATTTTCAAGATCAATAAAAATCGGAGCTTTTTCTCTCTCCTTTTTAGGATTCAATTTTTTCCCTTGCTTCGCCAGGCATGACACCTTCTTCTGACTTATTTTTTCCTCACTACTATTATATCAGATTTCTTTTTTTCCTCTCTCCCCCCTTTTTTATGCCATTTATTCTCTCCGCTCCTCCAAATTCTCATTTTATTATGTAATTTGATGCTTTACTTTACTTTTGCATTCAACATCTTTTCTTACGCAACTGCACCTGTTTGGTATTTTATTTTCAACATCGTTAGGTCTGGAGGGTAAGAATTTTAAGGAATTTCGCGATCTATTCTACAAATTGGTAATTGAAGCTTTTCCCGCCATTTCTTTACCTTATTTGCGAACGACTTCTTTCGCAACACTTGTGAAAAAAGCCAACAACGATATGTCGTCATATAATGTGAGGGCACTTAACTTAAAAAAAAATATTGAAGTAAGGTTGGCTTTAATTTATTCTTTCACTGTTTCATAATGTTTCTTTTTAAATTTTGCAACCATTTTTATTTAGTTTTTTTTATGGGCTTCTTCCCCATATCCTAGCAAATTCATCTAATTGGGCCGCCCATCCTCGCAAAGGTAAAATACTTTCGTTCGGCATTAAAAGGGTTAAGCATTGAAATTTGAATTATTATAATACGACTAACAGACTTTTAAAAATACTAAATATTTCAAACGTGTGAACATGAATATGCAGATTTTAAATGTCTACTTTGGTTCATCTGAGAGAATTAAAATTAAAAAGAACAACAGAATTAAGAGAAATCTTCTGAAGATAGCTGCTTTATTAAGTTGTGAAAACTTGAATCTATTATGTATACACCAAAATATTTAAACTCCAATTCGTACGTTCTTGACAATACGTAGAAAATGCCTTATTCAAAATTAATGACAAAAGTATTGTTGATCATTGATTAATGCTTTCATTTTTCTGTTATTTAATAATCTCAATTGCAATATATCATAAAATAAGCTTAATTAAGATTATCTTTTGTAGAATTAAATTTTAATAATAATATTATTGCTTTTTATAATCCGTTTCATTCATATAATATGAATCGTATAGTAAATTACCAGTTTCGTAAAACGACACAGTAAGTACAGCATCATATGTATAGTCTCACAAGTTTGGATTAATTTTTAAAAATCCATAATGACGGACTGCACCATGTTTGTTATTAACTATGATTTAAGGAAGGAAGAACGAATCTGTTACGTCGTTATTCCTGTCTTTGTTCTATTTTGGTATGATGGGAAATTATTCTCAATGGTATTCTGAATATTAAATGTCAGATAAACGTAGCAGTTTATTTGCCGATATTATAAAACAAAGTTTTGGTCGCATTTAATACGAATACTTCCTTTTTTCAACAAAATAATATGCCATTACTTACCGCAGATATTAAATAGTGGTTTGTTCTTAAAAATATTCAAGATTTTAAGTGGTCACGCCTCACTCCAGACTTAAATAGAAAATTGGGCATTTAGCCTCAATGTTTATATATTATTGTAATCGACAACTGCGATGATTTTATTCAAACCATCAAGTAGCAAAAGGAGGAAAAAATGTTTTTAGAAAACCAATTCCTTTGCAATTCCTTACTAAATAGCATTTTCGAATTAATAAAGGCATCTGATACCCATATAAACAAACATTATTTTTGTCTTAATTTAAGGAAATAACTGAAACTATTCAAATGACCGGTCATTTTGTTGGTAAATAAACATTTTTTAGTATTCATACATAAGAAAACATTTTTTTTCATAAATTTATTATTACAGATGGAGATATGTTTAATGAGCTTATCTATGTTTTATTTAACATGGCGGAATTTATATATATGATATTGAGTGATTCTAGACTGTATTTGGTACAGTCACACACACACACACACACACACGAGAACGCGAAAAAAGAAACATTTTTTGAGAACAGATAGTCTTGCCATAATTTTGTGTCAAATTATGACTATATGTTGCGAAATTTTTAAAACTCCCTGGGTTTCAATAATTGTATGAAATATTTATAAGAATTACATATTTTTTTAATGTTAACATCCTATAACAATTTCAATGATCTCTCTAACTAAGCGTTGCTTTTTTTTTGGAAGAGTGGACAGTATATCAAATACAGTCAAATTACGTATGAGCATTGTACCCCCCACCCCCCCGATCACATTTCTACTTTTAAACGCGAAGAAAAAATTCCTAATATTTTAATATTTTATTTGTGCAGCATCTGTGTTTCTTCTATGAATAACCATTGATACATCGAGAATACTCAGTTATAAGGAAAATTGATTCATATATCCTAATTTTATTATGGATTACTAGAGAATTTCTTAATATTATTGAATGATATATATATATATATGGCGAAACAAAAAAATTTATTTGATCGTGCTTGATCCTTCTTACAATTTCAGTTATGACTTCAAGCCGGTATTAACCATCGTCCGAGGCAAAAAAATTTTTTTTGTGTAACCTAGAAATATCCATCTGTGTTTGCGGCGAATTGTTCCCTGTAGACAAAATACCGGCTTCTCGTGTGTAGACGGAAACACGAAAGCGACACACCTCCGCGCTTCTCATTGGTCGGAGAATCTCGCCTGATAGTAGCGTGCACATGACGAAACAAATCGCGTGATGACGTTGATATCGACTTTTCGGTAGCCCGAATCTTTTTTCGTTTCCTCTTTCTGTTTTTTGAGTTCTTGTTTAAGGAAAAATTACGAATTTTTTTCCCCTGTGGTTTCAATCTTAAGGGTGTATTTCTTTCTTTCTTTCTTTCTTTCTTTTTTTTTTTTTTTTTTTTTTTTTATCTTCGCTTGCTATCAAAAATGATATTCAGCTGGGACAAAAATAAAAGAACATGATAGATTGGAATTAACCTAATTAAAAGCATCATTACTGGTAAAGTTATAGATCTGTATAAGATACATAAATTTATATCACATCGTCAATAAAATATATTGTTACAGAGTTGTCACGTGAATATTTTGAGGAGTGATCCACTATTTAACTTCATTAATGGTATGCAACGATGTATTATTCTGCTTAAATATAACTGAGTAATATATAATATGATGCTACATGCTCATTGCAAGCATGTTGCAAAATCGAAAATTTAAATGCATGTGTAGCTTAAATATGTTGGAGACGGGTATTTTACCGAAATAAATTTTGCAAGTGTTTGTTTTAAGCGCTTGATTTTTCACATGATAGTGCACTTTATAACATTGAACTATTAAAATTATAGAAATTGGATTATGAAAAACATGGAAAAACGTGAATCCCCGTGACTGAAAAGTTTAAATGCTCGTTAAATGTAAATTTGAAAACGTGGAAAATTCAATTTTTTTAACACAGACTCTTATAAGTCTTACTTTACGGTGTGCTTTTATTTTATGAACCCTGTAGCTGTTTCACTTTTAGTGGAATCCACTTTTGATGTACCAATCTAAAGTTGGTGTTTATTATAATTATTCAGCATTGTTAAATATACTGATTTCTCATGAATGCATTAAAAATTAATTCACTTTGCTTATCTTTCGTTGAATATGCACTTTAAAATGAAATGTCTAAAGCAACCGTAAAATTTCGTTAAAACATTTCATGAATGATTTCACATAATACATCTGATATATTATGGTGAATACTTTTTATTAATTATGACCTCTTATATATAGAGTTTACTTATGATACCATGTTTTGGAAAATTGCATTTCATCAAAAATTATATTTTGATTTTATATGAAGTGAACTGGGTCATTTTATCATCAGCATTAACGATCACGATTCTATATATGTCAGGAACTATTATTAATATATAGAAGGTATTCGATATCATTATTCATCAGGACGGATCTAATTATATATAATGCATTGATATCTACAGAGAGAATTATCATCAAAAATTAAAAAGTCTAGTTTTTTCTTTTAACATGGATAACTATTTTTTTAAATATAAAAGAACAATCCAGAATATTCTATTTAAAACCAGAACGTCTGGTCAGTATTTGATAGTTTTCAGGGGTCCATTAACACTGGCATGTGTATAATCTGTTCCGATTTTAAAGATTAATTATACTATGAAATCTTTTCTTTTATAAACGCTAATAGTTAAAAATACATGGGCCTCTTCAATTCCAGAATGGTTGTCTGCCAGTAGTGCAATCCACGTGGTTTTCTGCATGCAAGGACAACTCCCTTTCCGCCGATGTGAGATTTTGGCTCGCTGCCAGCTCTAGTTATTTCTGCCACGAATGAGCCGGCGACGGTATTTCGGCGTCGGAAAAGAATCCGAAATTTGCCCTTTTTACCTCGTACATTGTCTCGCATCCTTGTACACTTCTCACTTTCGTGCAATGGGAACCCTTCATTTCTCTGTGTAGAAATGAAATTTCAATTTCATCTAAAAGAAAGCAGGGAAAAAAAGATATTTAATAAACAAGTAAATAAAAAAAAAAGTTTTTAACTGTTTAAATACACACTTTTCTTACACACACATTTTAAATGCAACTGCATGAATTGCCGATATTACCTAAATGAAATGAAAGTTGTATACCCTAAAGGGAACGTCTAAAGTATCTGAATTACAATTTTTCAATCTCACGCTAGTCTGTGAAATTAGAATCTGGGTATTGATTATAACGAGTTCAAAATCTGATCTGTAACATAATGGGAATTTCCCTAAAGTTGAGAATTGTCTATTTTTATTCCAAGCGTTTGTTTTATTGAATGAAATGTCAATGAAACCTTATTTCTGGGAAATTAAAAAATTTAAACATGTAATTTGACAAGAGAGACAGAAGCATAAGACTTCCAAAATTTATTATGAAGGCTATTTAGCTGTAATTATTCTTTTAATTTTTAAAACATAATTTCATAATGTATGCCAACATTTTATTTATAATTAATATTATGTGATTGGTTAAAATTTTGGAATTGATATCCAAAATTATACATGGCAACATTTTTGTATTAATTTTGTTACTAAGAGAATATTCTTCGTCTGATAGCTAGCATGGAATGTTATTGAATTTTAATTTTTGAAATTGAAGTAAGCTTTCTAATATAAAGACTCTGAAAGAGAAGCATTTACAACATTTTATTCTTTCCCTTTATTTGCATATTTATATAAAATACAGATAAAGTGAGCTTTTGTGCTATAAATTCCAAAGAAACAAGGTGGCTATTAAATTCAAAATCTTAAGTGTCATTTTTATCTAAGTGAATAGTGTATGCTAGTCTAACAAAGCACTTATGTAAGTTTGGATATTGGGACTTGTTATATTATAAATTTATTTTTTCTAAGTCCCACTTTCATAAAGAACTTTTATATTTTGTGGCTCAAGTTATTAAGTATTTCATTATTGTGTGAATTGGTATTATTATCAAAATATTTTAAACACTTGCTTCATTTCCTTTGACATTTTACTGTGTTTTACAATGATGAATATTGTATTTGAATTTGCTGATAAATTTTTTTTTCTAAAATATTATTTCATTTTTAGAAGCCAGAACTTGCTCAGAAACAGAATTTAAATGCAACAATGGTCGATGCATTCCCAATAGGTGGCAGTGTGATCATGAGGATGATTGCCAAGATAATTCAGATGAAGATCCAGCTATATGCTGTAAGTGTGTTTTGGATATTTGCATATTTTAAGCAGTTTCTGAATAATCTTTAGAGAAATCAGTTGTGTATTAGTTTTGTTAATGATCTTATTTACATGTTTTTTTAATCTGTCGTAATATTTTCCTGTGAATTCTTAGTTGTAAATTTTCTTAACTCTTTTGTATTGCAAAGCCGACTGCCTAAATTTAAGTCGGTGAAAAAATTGTCTGCTTAAATGAAAATATTTTTTCATTTATCAGTTTGCTATTCACACAATTTGCATATTTTTATTTACTAGAAAAGTAGTTATATAATTATATTAATTTACATTTCTATTGTATTTATTAGGAAACATTTGTTATTAATCATATATATTAGTCAGAAATATTTCTTTAATTGTAACAATAATTTAATTTTTCACAGTATGTAAGAACAACATACATTCATGGGTTACAAATTATCATAAAAAAAAATCAGATTTTTTATTATACTTATAAATATTTGATGAATTTGTTTCACATCTTAACTGGAAAAGTATCCTTTTTAAAAATATTTTAATTTCATTGTTTCACAACATTATTTCTAAAACATATATTTTTTCATTGAATTCTTTGTCATCTAGCAAACAAGACTTGTCAGGCTGATCAGTTTTCTTGTCACTCACCTGCTGTGTGTATTCCTATCTCTTGGCATTGTGATGGACAGGAAGATTGCAAGGATGGATCTGATGAGAAGTTTGATTGCCGTAAGTGTACAGGTTAATTTTGATATGATTATTAAATGTTATTTTCATAATATTTTTATTTATTATTTTTCTTTTTCTTTGTAGATCAAATAACATGCTCTGACGATGAATTTACTTGCAATAACAACAAATGCATAACAAATCGTTGGGTTTGTGATCAAGATAATGATTGTGGGGATAACAGCGATGAAATGAACTGTGGTAAGTTGAAAATTACTCTTGTGAAATACACATGAACCAGTATGCATTTCTCTAAATTCGATTAATTTTTACAAAATATGTATTTTATATTTCATGAAATTCTTTTGTTATTAGTAGAAGGATTTTATTGATGAAGTAATTTTAGCTTATTTACATGGATTAATCATTGAATATTCACTAGACTGTTAGTAAAAATAAATGTGCTTGCATATTCTGAATTTGGATTTGCTTTACTTTTTAAAGAGCAAAATTTATTTCTTTATTTAAAATTTATTATTTTATATTTAACATAATGAATCCCTTGTTGTGAATAAAAAAGATCTATTGATAAAAAAATGTTTGCCTGATGAGGAGACATAAGACTCAAATATTTGAACTCTAAATTTATGAAAGTCTGTCTTGTTTTGAATTATTTGATTATCCTATAAAATATTTTAACATATAATTTAGATTCATTGTTTTTAATCCATTGTAGGGTTTGCTTTCCTGTTTCAAATAGTATATAATTAAATAAAATAGTAATAATTGTGGAATTAATAAAATCAATAAATATGCATTTCTTTAATTGAACAAATTCTGACAAAATTATTCATTATGAGGAGAAAAAAAAAAAAAACAGGTTATTCTTTGGATTTATTATTGTGTTATATTATTGGGGTTTTCAATTATTATTGTACAATTAGAAATACAAAAGAGTGAGTTACAGGAAATGTCATTTTGTAATCCTCATATAATCATTATTTTAAATTTTCTGTTCTTTTGTAGCCAATGTTACATGTTCCACCTCAGAATTTGCATGCCAAAATGGGAAATGCATTCCAGAGAAATGGAAATGTGATGGTGCTGTAGACTGTTCTGATGAATCAGACGAGAAAAACTGCCCAACCCCAATGGCTTCTGTATGTAACACCAGGGAATTCATGTGTGCCAACAAAAAAGATTGTATCCATATGACTTGGCTGTGTGATGGAGACCCAGATTGTCCAGATGAATCTGATGAGTTGAACTGTAAGTATATTTGACATGCTGTATAGAATAAAATAAAATTTCAGTTTAAAAACATATTAATTTATTGTAATTTAATTAATATAATTATAAAATTTATAATAGATGAATTATTAATTAATAGTTTTATAATTTAGTATTTATCCATTTATATAATTTTTTATTTATCCATTTAAATTAGTTACCTGTTCAATAAATTAGAAAATTTTGTCTTTATTGAAAAAAAAAATGACATTATACATTTTATGTCTTGCTTGATTTCCTGGTAATGTAAAATGTGCAATATTCTAAATATCATGCAGTATTCTGCAATACCTGTGCACTTTTGTGGTAATTTATTTTGGATAAATACGGTTACACTTTAATAAGAAATATGAGACAGGCATTAAAGAATTTTAAATGACTCATAGCTCATTTATTAAATAGTTTTTCCCCTGTCATTAACTGCATTTCTTTTTCAGGCACTAATACTTGTAGACCAGATCAATTCCAGTGTAAGAATTTGCAATGCATTCCTGGCCAGCTGCAATGCAATGGAATGAAAGAATGTCCTGATGGCTCGGATGAGGAAAACTGTGATTGTAGGTTTATAAAAATACATTTCTTTCTCCTCCTTTCTTTGAATATATAATGGTGTGAATGGAAATATTCATAAAGTGTTTTATTTTCAGCTCTACATGCTACAAAATGTGACCCTCAAACACAGTTCAATTGTGGAGATCATTGTATTCCCATGAAAGCAGTCTGTGATGGACGCAATGACTGCGGGAACTATGAAGACGAACCTCAGAATTTATGTTGTAAGTATCTTGAAATAATTTAGTATACATCTTCTTGATATCTCCTGTGCATTTTAAAACATGGCTACAATTCTATTTGGACATAATGAACCTGTCAATTTACTTACTTTTTAATTGCATTAGAAAATATAGGATAAGACAAACTTAGTTCAAGAATGGTATTTATTTTTGCTTAATATTCACAAGTGTACAACCAGAATGAATAATTCCAAATTAAAAGTTCTGAACTAAGATTTTTAAAAAAAAATAGTTAGATTGACAGGTAACATGCATTACATTGTTTGAAAATAATCTCACGAGAACAGAATAGGCATCTATATTTCTCTCGCCATTTTAATATGTTATTTCTTACTTTTTCTCTGCAGATAAGGATGAATGCAAGGATGATAATGGTGGATGTTCTCAAATATGTCAAGATCTTCCTATTGGCTATGAATGTAAATGCCGTGAAGGGTATTTTCTGGCTGATAATCGAACATGTGAAGGTATTTTTTTTCCGTTCGTTGAAAGAAAATAGCATCTCGGATCCTTATCTTTTCCTGAAATGTTTGAAATAGTTAATGTATGTTCTTTTAAAATGTTAATATTACAATAATGTCTTTAATATATGTTTTACAGATATCAATGAATGTGAAATACCTGGTGCATGTTCTCAGCTATGTACTAACACCAAAGGTGGGCATAAATGTGAATGCGTTGAAGGATATGTGCTAGAACCTAATAATAACAGAAGATGTAGGGCTAAAGGTAAGTTGCAAAAGGAGGGGGGAAAAAATCTATACTTATTTAAATTTTGAATATTAAATTCTCTCTTTTTTTCCTGTTTATTAAATTATGGTTTCTTGCTGCAAATCATGATCATTTAATTATTTTATTTTTTAATGCTGGATTTATAATTTTATTTCAATATTTTAATTTTGCTAGATATTTTATTCAATTGGGAAGTTGATTCTTATAATGGTTCATCTTTTGTGATTCTTAAATTTAGTTTTATTATTATTTATAATTTTTTTTCATGTCAATTATTTTATATGCAATTTTAAAATTTAGAAAAAGTTTTTTTAAAATTTAATATTGCAAAATCTATTCTTTTTTGCTCTAATTTGAATTTTTATTAGATTGTTGCTTTTTTAAAAAGTCCTTATTAGATGAAGTTGTACATACTTTTAGTATTACTTAAAACTGCTTTTTGAAATAAAATTACTTGGCAATCAAAAGTGAATTTAGTGATTATATGATTGTATAGACTTAGAAATTATTTATATAGATTGTGGTTTTAATTTGTATTGTAGCTATAACACCTTTTAATTTTTTATTCCTAAGTTATGTAACAATAAGTTACTATTCTGGTGCATTGAAACATTTTTTTTCTTTGTCTTACAGAAGGACACACTGTTGTTTTATTCACCAACAGACAAGATATTAGAAAGATTGATGTTGAAACTCAAGAATATGTGTCAGTTGTCAGCAATCTTCGTAGTAGTGTTGCACTTGATTATAATTATCATACCAGAACAATCATTTGGTCTGATGTAGTTGAAGGACAGCTGAACAGGTGAGAATATGGATATTTGTAATAGAAGTTAAAATCTGACTCAAATTTGAGATCTATTATTTATATGATTTTTATTTTTTTTCCAGTGCACCCATTGATACTGGAGCACCTGTAACAACCATTGTATATGAAAATGTCGGAACTGTTGATGGTATTGCTGTTGATTGGATCTATGGTCATATTTACTGGACTGATAATGTTCGAAATAAAATTGAAGTTGTTGATAAAACTGGGAAAATTAGGAAGACTATTATCAGTGATGACTTGGAAGAACCTCGGGCCATTGTGGTGGATCCTTTAAATGGGTATGTGTTATCAGTTTTTGCTGAATTAAATAATATATTACTTTTTAATTAATTTAGATAGTATTAGGCACCTTATTATTCTCTTTAAAACATTTTTTACAGCGTTTTTTTTATTGCTAATTTTATTCTTGTTTATGTGTTATCAGTTTTTGCTGAATTAAATAATATATTACTTTTTAATTAATTTAGATAGTATTAGGCACCTTATTATTCTCTTTAAAACATTTTTTACAGCGTTTTTTTTATTGCTAATTTTATTCTTGTTTTTGATTTAAAATTTTAATAAATATCTTAATACATTTTTATGACTTTCTTTAGCCTGCATTGTAGGTTTTAGAAATATAAATCTGATGTTTAAATACATCTTTTATAATCTGCATTTAATTCGTTTGATGCATTTAAAATATATTGCATTTTAGTTGGATTTATTGGACTGATTGGGGTGAAAATGCCAAAATTGAACGTGCTGGAATGGATGGAAGTCACAGAGCTACAATTGTATCTTCCGATATCAAATGGCCTAATGGTTTGGCATTGGGTAAGTTAATACGTTTTGCTTCAAATATAATACAGATAAGAGAGTTAGTCTGTTAGAATATAGGTGACAGGGGATCATGATCTGTTTGATGAAAGTGAAGTAGTGAGGATGAAGTGAATGTAGATTATTATTCTAGCTATACATGTTTTAAAGGAACTAATTAGCCTCACCACTGAAAGTTAGCTTCAAATTGTGTAATTTTATTTTCTTATTTAGAATTATTCTAATTTTAACTTGAGCTTAAACAAAACATCGAAATGGAATCAGGTAATTAATTATAAACTTGCATTATTTGTATATATCATCAATTTTTTAAAAAGAACATTTAAACATTTTTTTTCTACATGCATACATCATAAAGGTTTTTCATTTAGGAATGATAAGCACCCGAGATACATTTAAATATGAAAAAGCATTTAATTAAAATACACAGCAGTTTTGCATCCATTTGCAGGTATCCGAAAGTATATTTCAAATTTAAAAAAAAAAAAATTATAATACACTGCAATGCAAAAGTTAAGACATTGAGCTTTAAGATTTGTAATAGATAATCAGATCATAATCATAATAGATCTTAATTCTGAATAGACTGAATTCAAAATTTCCATACAGTTTTTACTTTGTTCTGTGTGATGCAAATGTAACATTCTTGGTATGCAACTATATACTCTTGAGATTTCGAAGTTTTGAAATCTATACTGAACCATGATATTGTATAATTTTTAACAGTTTGTGGTGTACAGAAACTTCTTTCCCATGTGCATTTGGACATTGGGGAAATGTTTGTTACTTTTATTCATCTATTCAAGAAATATGTCAGCAACACAAATAAACTGTTGCATTTGTAACAAGGTTTTTGATTTTGATATGCCTTGCTTCCTTGCAAAAACGTGATACATATTCTCAAGTTACATTAGTAAATCCTGTGGTTTACTCTAGTGTATTTTACCAAAACCAATAATATTTTCTGTCTTCAAAGATGTCAGTGACGGAGGTAACCAGTTTATATGTCCAAGTCTTAAGTTATCCATGTGCACGCAGTAAATCTTGTAATGTCTCTGGTGAAATAAAGTTGTCAAAGATAACTTAATTTCACCTATATATTCTTTCTAATAGAGGAAATCTTATTGACTTGGTAGTTACATTCAGAATCAAGGATTTGAGACCTGATTTTATCGGAGATCCATCGTGTTTGTGAGCCTAGTGCATATCGGCAATCCTGAGTGAAGATTCTCAGATTTGCATGTATAGAAGTTTAGAGAATGAGACTATGGCCCAAATATTATCCTTATTATCGCCCCTGGGTTCATAATTTGGTCCATTCTGAAACAGCCCTTATTTTTATATAATACTGTTTTATTTCTTTTGCACACATTGCTTTTTAGCAAGAAGTTAATCTGATCTGAATTAATCTTTGAATAATAAACTATTTTGTTTTCTTTCATTAATTAAATTGCTTTTAATTTTTTTTGGATTTATTTACTTTGACTTAAACAGTTAAAAAATTGTAATCAATGTAAATTTTATTTCTTCAGCTTTTTTACAAAAAAATTTTTGGTTAGCAAATTAATTGTTTGAAGAAGAATACTTTAATAGTAGATAAAAGCTATGTTATATTTTTAGATTTTGTTACCAAGAAAGTCTTCTGGGCTGATGCTAAACTTCATCTTTTAAGTTCTGCTGATTACAATGGAGATAATAGAAGAGTAATTCTGTCATCTCCTATTATTCTGAAACATCCATTTTCTATTGACGTTTTTGAGGTAAGATTATTTAATAGACGCAGTTTTATTTGCTTATTTATAATTTGTGTAATTTTTCAAAGATTTAAAAAATAATGCAACTACTCTGTTTTCTTTATAGGATTGGGTGTATTGGACTGATTGGGAAACAGAAGCCATTCATAGAATGAATAAATTCACAGGTGCTGAAAAAACTGACATTGCCACTGGTATAAACTCCCCAATGGATATACATATCTTTCACAGTTATAAACAACCAAAAGGTAAGTTAGGTTTCACTGTTTTTTTGTTGGCTACTTTTTCATGATCATTGTAGAAACTCCTTAAAAGTTTTAAAACTTTTACTAATATAAATTCAAATTCTTTTTTGTGATCCTTGTAGAAACTCCTTTAAATTTTTAAAACTTACTAATAAAAATTCAAATTCTATTTACATTCAAGCTTGTTGCATAGCAGAATATTATGATCTAGTCGGAACAGAATTCTCTCTTAAGAAGAGATGTTGCCAATAAAATTGACGTGAAAAGAAACAAAATATGATAATAAATATTTTCAAGAAACAAATAAAATATTGCACTTGCTATAATTCGGTCATTAAACTGTTTTGAAAATTTATTTGCATTCTAGTTTTGCTTGGTTATTTATTCATTAAAACTTTCTGTCGAATTTGTTTTTAAGAATAAAAAATATTTCATTAAATCCAGAGTTTCTTTTTTAGTATTCTGTTTAAGTAGTTTGAAATATTGAATTTTGAAGATAGCTTGAACTTTTATAATATAAAAAAATATTCAATTATAAGTTATTTTAACATATGGCTTAAGAGCGAGTTAAAATATTTCATGAATTGATGAAGAAGAGCAGTATCAATTTAATCAACCAAAATGAAACACAAATATAAATTTGACAAAAGATAAAAGAAGTGTTTTTTTGTCTGTCATACACTTTTGTATTTCTTTAAAACTGAACAATTATATTCTTTTTAAAATTCTAGTCCAAAAATATATTTATCGGTTGTATATAAAATATAACTATACTCTGTTTCACCCTAACTTGGCAGTAGAGTATATTCTAGGCAAGCCGAATCGCAGTCGTTGTCAGGGGAACTGGGTTACTTTAAAGTACAAAGTTATTAGAAATGCAGATCGCTGGCGAAACTTTATCTCGCAAATTTTTCGCCAAATAGTAAATATTTATTTACTTTATTATATTATCACTTTATCGGAGAATTAATTGTTTCCTTATTTTCATTATTTTTTCAATATTATCGATACATTATTTTACATTTCGTTTCATCGTTTCTCAAAAGAAAACCCTACATCTTTCAATATTCGGTAAAGCGTAGTTCGGCTAATGTTTTTCAAAAAGATATCTGTATAAGCGTTCACATCTTTTAAAACTTTATCTAATGTTGGGATCTCATTTCTACGAAAATATGCATGGATTTTTCGTCAAATACTGGATAATGTAAAATCATCATATTTTACAAGACCTGAATGTTTACAAGCCTGGTCGTTTCTTTCCAGGGGTACTTAAAGGACTGGATGCCTTTATTTCTTTTTTCAAAAGGAAAACTGTTCATTGCGAAACACCTGTAGGATGCGAAACTTTATCGACGATTTGATTGATAGAATCTTGAGAGTTTTCTCGGAGTCGAGAATAAACGTTTAATATGTTTATGCATGCTGCACTTTTTGTTGGTTTCACTCGTGTTGAAGGTGTGAACAGCGTAGTCGGTGATAACACTTTCTCTTTTTCAGACATTTTAGAAGTGAATAAAAATAACGAATCGAATAAATATTCAACAATCAAAACTAATAACTACTAATGTGATTAATAGTATCAAAAATATCAGCTACTAAAAAAGCGAGAATAAAAAAATACGAAAGATTATAACGATTGCGAACTGAATGAAGCTGAGTTGGCGGAGACGTAAAAGAAAAGCGCCAAATATTTGACCTTGAAGACCGGTTCTAGCCAAAGTAGAATTCATTATGTCAATCTTTTAGCTTTATTCGTTCGCTTTATTTACAAAATACTTAACAGATAAGCACTTCTAACTTGAGAATAATTTTAAATACATACTGATAAAAAAAGGATTTCTGTAATTTATGATATTATTTGATAAATTTCTGCGCATTTTAACTATTTTAAAGTCGGAATTGATGGGGAACTCTTTCCCAACGCGGAGCGTCACATTTTCTACCTTGTACAATACTGCCAAGTTAGGGTGGAACAGAGTATAAAAAAATATTTAGAGCTTCTTTTATACATAATATTCCTTGAATAATCTGTTTACAAGAAAGTTCTTTTAGATATATATCTTTCAAGCAGATAGTAATGCTAGTTCAATGAAAATGCGTATCGTTCTGTTATTGCAAAGAGATATGTGTTTATTTCTAAGTAAAAAAATAGTTGCCTATAAATATCTTTTTTTTTTTAATTTAATGAAGAAATTTTTCTAAGAAATTATTTTTCCTTTTAGAATTGGTTAATTTTTATTTAATGGTTGATTGAATTTTTTTATAATTTTTTTTTTTAGTTTTTAATATTAAAGAAAATTACAGTTTTCAATGATTGCATATTAGTACAAGTTTCTTATTTAAATTATGTTTTATGTAAGAACTGTGTAATAAAGAATGTTAAATAAGAAATATCGTTAATTTTTTTTTTTCTTTAGGCATTAACTATTGCAGTGATATGAATGGCCATTGTTCTCATTTATGTCTTCCCACGCCCAATATTAATGCACAATCTGCTCGGTATACTTGTGCTTGTCCAGATGGAATGGTGCTGGCCACTGATCATATGACTTGTATTACAGACAGTGAGTATTTACAGATATGTTTATTTAATCTATAAATATTTTTGCTGTATTTATTGAAGTATTTTCTTTTGTGTGCATTTTTATACTTAGAAAATTCATGCTTTGGATTATTGGCTGATTTAATTAATTATCTGTAATGGTGAAAATGACTTTTGTTTTCTAAAGCATTATGAAAATTGCAGTGTATTATTTCTTGTATAGTGGCAATGCTCATTTGATTTGCAAGGCTCATAAAAAATAAATAAATAAAATAATAATAATAATTTTCAAATACATCCTATAACCATAATTTAGTAGTGAAATGTCTAATCAAAAGAAAGCTTCCATCTGTTTCTTGCTGCAGCTCAGAATTGATGGAAAAGCATTCTACCTAAGGAAATGATGTATGAGTTTTAAGACTAAGCAAGCTGTATTTGTAATCTTTGAGAAATTCGGAATGAACTTTTCTTTCTGTTAAGTCTCTTCTTTTTCCTTTCCTTTCCTTTTCTTTGTTTTTATTGTTTTCTTTAAATATCTAAGTGATTTACTGCTCCTTGTATACTTAAATTTTTCTTCATAAATATAATTTTTCTCTTATAATTCAGTTATTCAGGTGAAGTTGATTCTTCCCAAAGAAAATTTTGTTATCTAGGAGTATAGCATAATCAAGTATACATTAAAATCTGTTAATATTACATTGTTAAAATGCAGGAAATTTGCATCTAGAGGATTTAGCAATATAATATTATCATATTATAAGTATTTTTCATAAATTTATATAAAAAATTGCGTATAGATTTGATTTTAAGTATTTAGTACTATTTGTATGTAAACTAGCAAGTCAATGTCTGCATATTTTCAGAGTATATGTTTTGAAAATTTGTTTCTGCTAAAAGTATAACTGGTTTCAAATTTGTATATGGTAATTTTAAAATAGGTTTGTTACTTAGTATGCTTTTATACACTTAGACTATTTTTGAAAACTTTGCTTATTGAAATTAAAAAATATATATTTATATCAATTTTAATGTTGATAAAGAATGCGCTGTTTTATTTTTAAAGCAGTGTATTAAAATACTTTAGGAATTAGTTTATTTCTATGAACTGATCTCAAAAGTATTTTATATATGTTTAATGATGCTTCTATGAAATTTATTGTTATTTATTTTATTTGATTCATGGATTTTAGTTAAAATTTTAAATTCTAAGTGTAAATAAATGTGTATATTAAATAATCAAGGTAAGAATTACATCAAGATAAACATTATATCATGTCAAAACAAATGCATTAAAAAAAAAAAAACCTATGTAGCTAAGTACAGATTTTGGATTTTTGAGATTACATTGGGAGCAGTGGATTGAATTCAAATACTATTCACTATATATTTGTTTTTGTGAAACAATTTTTTTTTTTACCGATTTATCCAATGCTCTCTTCTAGACACACTGAATACGACCATGAGTACCCCTCAGACCACCCCAATTACTCAAGACAGGGATAGTAGTGTTGTCACCTCTTCCACAACAGAATTTTCATATCATTCAATTAATGACACTAATTCTTCAAAGATCGATTATGGTACACTTCAGCCTACAGAAGGCTATAGCTTAGGTAGATAATTATTTCTTACTGATATATATTTTTCTCCGTGTTGCAACTGTTAGCATGTGTCTAATCAATTAAAAATTTTTTTTTTAATAATTTAATTTATATTCTTCTAGCACCTTTAAAAAATGGCTAGTTACCACTTTTCCTTTCCAGAAATTAATGTAACTAAAATTATCTTGCACTAAAGTATTTTTATCACATATTTTATTAGCATGTTTTGCATTTCATTAGATATGTTAGATTTACAGAAGACTAGAAATTCTTTTAGTTTTTGCTTATTGCATGTTTTAAAATCATATTATTGTTATAAAGTAAGTTATAAATAAAGTTATTGAATAGGACATGATGACTTAAGAAATAATTTAGCCAGGATATTACATTATTTTAATTATTATTTTTCTCTAGATAATGTTTCAATTATTGGAGGAAATCTTTCTGAAATCTTACAAGGACCGAGCAGCATATTCCCCGACACAGGAAGGCTAGCTGGAATAATTATTGGTGTTTTGAGTGGAATAATACTGCTCTTAGCTTTGGTAACTATGCAATTTTAAATTTTAATTAATATAATTTTTATCTTAACCTTTCTTTATGAAATTTTTATGTATCTGAAATAATTGTTATAATCTGAATAAAAGGAACATTTTTTTGAACTTTATTAAGTAATTATCATTTATTATACTTGGGAAAGAAAAGAATTTGCTTTTCCATCTATGAAAGGTCCATGGCTAGAAAGTCTTAAGTGGTATTTTTTTTTATAATTCAGGGACCTTATTACAGAATAAATTAGTTGAAATTAATATATATGTATCAAATATTTTGGTATGTTTAATGAGTTTTTTTCCTTCAATATAGGTTGGTTTCTTAATATATAAGCACTACCTAAGAAAAAATATCACTAGCATGAATTTTGATAATCCTGTGTATAGGAAGACAACTGAAGATCAATTCAGTTTGGAAAAAAATCAATATCAACCAGCAAGGTCATATCCACCTGTAAGTGATCTCATTTAATCTAAAGCTAATTTTAGCTTTTCATTTTTCTTTTTCTTTTACACTTTAATTTCAATAAGTCTGTTTTTAACTGCACTAAAATATTATTAAAGAATGAGAATTTTTTTAATGCACTTTTCTAACTTTTCATTCTATGCTTTTCTTGCTTGCATTTGCAAAGGCATCTAGCCAAGTAAGTTTGCTTCAAATATCTGTTGCACTAACTATATTTATAACAATTTCTTAAAGCTATACTTGTAAAAATTTGTATAAAAATTCTCATGATGGGATTGCCAATTCATTTATCTAATTTGAATCATCATAATATTTAAAACATTCAAGATGAGTTCAAATGATTAATTGCAAAAAGATATTAAGTAGAAAAATAAAAGCAAAATGTTTGCGCTATTTTATTATTTACAAACAAAAGTTAATAGATTTGGTGTTGAAACTCATTGATTTCTTATAGTACTTTGAAACCATACTCATTTTCACTTCATTTATTGGGAGACATTTGAGGAGTTAAAGCAATGTGACACAATTGTCAGAAAAACGCAATTTTGGCATGTTGGAAATTTATGTTTTGCTGTTCAGTAAAATAAAAATTTGAGAAGCCGAAAATAGAAAACTAACCACTATGAATAGTCTTTTTCTCTTTATTTTGTAATTATTAAATTGCATATTTCATGAATCTTTCATTTGTGTGTGAATTTAAGATGCATGTTAAGTGTTTTATCAGGGTTGCCATGGTACCAGGAAAATGCAGGGAATTTAAAAATCGTCTAAGAAACAGGAAAAATACATGGAAATTGAAAATTTCCAAGGTCGCAGCCATAGCTCCAAAGACAGAATAACACCAAATCTGAATATATCTGTTGCTAGACTAAAGTGGTTTAGTAGATGGCGGGCGAGCGAGTGAAGCGATCCATAGGAACTGCATTAGCAGTTCCTGGGGGCTGGCGAACAGTGGCCGGAGCCTCCCCTAGTTATATGAAAAACGAATGGTTGATTATTCAAAACTTCATTTCTCCGGCATGTTCAAAACAGGCAAAGATCCAATTTGAAATTTTCCTGAAACAACTAAAATGTGAATACAAAAATAATGTGAATAATAAAAGAACAGCCTGATTCATTTAATGAAAAAAATAATTTAGATTATGTCTATTCTAATATTTTGAAGTCCAAAAACTTTCTAGATTTTGGAAAAAGTTTTAAAAATAAATCTTGTGTTTTCACATGGCAATGCAGCTGCGGAAAGTGGATTTAGTATTAACAAGGATATGCTTGTTGAAAATCTGAAAGAAGATTATTTAATTGGTCTAAAAATTGTGTATAATGTCATAAACTTTTATGAGGTCTTTTAATGTTCCAATTAATTCCAAAAGATTTACATCAATATGCTAAATTGGCATATACAAGATATTTTGATGCTTGATAAAAAAGCTGAAAAATGTTCAAGAAAGAACAGAAGAGAAATAACAGAAGTCCCTCAAATTCAAAGCAGCATTGCAAATGAAATTGTCGTAAAGGGGGGGGATGTAACTAATGACTGAAAAAACTGCAGAAATTGATGCCCAAATATATGAATCAGTAAAAATGAATAAATAAAAATAATGAAATGAATTTTGCTTTGTAATGATTTTTTTTATTAAGTAATCATTAAATGATTTGTATCAGATAGCAAAAATGTTATTTTGTGTTTTATTTAGCAGAGTCCTAAATTTTGTTTGACTTTCAATTAAGGAGCATGAGAGGTTATCAATATCCCCCTCCCCGTAATGTATCTAATATGTAAAATTGTCTTGCTAAATTCTAGGACAATTTTTTCTGTATGTAAATATAAAAATTTTTGTAACATCACTCGAAATAACAATACATTGCTTCCTTTCTTTGCTTTTTCTAGTCATAAAAACTGTGGTGCATTGTTATCACATTATAACTAATACATGAATGCTGTTTACATTCATGTATTAGTTATAATGTGATAACAATGCACCATTTCATATATATTGCATATATAAACAAGAAAAATACAGAAGAAACACAGGGAATTTTTTAAGATTTAAGTGGCAATCCTGTTTATGCAAAATTATACCTTTCATTTTTTTTTAAAGTTAAAAACTATATTTTTCTTGTTTAAGTATCACCTGCATAAAATTTAATTTTTGATTGTTGAGTGTTTGCTTATTTTTGTTTGAAAAGTACTAATATGAATTTCTTTCAATTAGCTTAAAATTTTTTTTAAAAAATTTATGAATTAATTTTTACTTTTTTTTTTTTTTCTTACAGAGTTTGGAACCTTTGACTTCTCCTGGTACAAATGAATTTGTCTAGTACAGAAAAGAAATTTTGAGCCGAATCGCAAGACTGTGTTCAAAACTCTTTACTTATGCCTTGCTCATTTGGCTCCTTTTTTTAAAAAAAAAATGTTAGCGCTCATTGGCAGCTGAAACAAGTTTCTTTGGTTTCGCCTCCAGGACTTTAGCTTAGTACGTGATATTAATTTTGTGCCGGTGATCTAACTCTTCAAAATCCGAGTTTGATTTCAGGAGCAACTGACATTTTTTTTTCTACGCAGTTTGTTCCTAAAAAATAAACAAACAAAATACCTCTTGGATTTTTGTAGGAGCTGCATGGTGAACGATTTCTCATCTTTCATGTCTTGTGATCAGGCCATGCTTATCCAAAGAGGTTGACATACATGCGTCTTGTGTCTTGTTGTGTTATTGCATAGCAATCTAGAGGACTGGATTTTGTTTTGCAAATGTTAGTAGTTAAGAGTTAGCATACTTCCACAAACTATATTAGAACAACAGAGAAGTATCTGTTGGTTGTCAAAGATGTTCTGATTATACAGAACTGATTTAATTTAATTTTAAATTCAATTTAGGATATCTTAGGATTATAAATGCATATCAGGCAGAATGTTATATTATAGCTGTTTTTGATTCTCTGAATAAATAATATAAAATAGGAAATTATAAAAGTAAATTATGTTTTCTTTCCAGCCTTTTATATCCTATCAAGCATCTGAAACATGAAATAAGTCCACTTATAGAGAATAAAATATGGAACTGTCTAGAACAGCTAAATCTTATCAGTGTAAAATTAAATAATTTTTTACAGCAATGAAAATGGCAGTTCTCAAAATAATAATAAAAAAATCTTTATTTAATTGTAAGAATTAGCTTTCTTCAAAATTAATAGATTTGAGTCCTATTGTATGCATTTATATCCTAAAGTGCTGATTTTATTGCAAGTTACAAGTTCAGTCCTCTAGATTTGAAGCTGCGATTGGATTATTTATGTTACTTAACTTATTAAGATGCTTGTAACAGTATTAAAGACTGTAAAAGTGCCGAACATTTACTTTTGCTGTTTATACTAAGCTTTTAAAACAACTTCTGGAGTGATTTTTCTTTGAAAAAAAAAGTTCAAGAATCGACAAGAAATATTATACATTCCAAACTTCAACTCCACTAATATCCTGTTTGAAATAAAGTTTGAACAAAAAGAATTTAACAAATTTTTTCTCCTATAAATCATTTTTGTCATTGTTAGATTGAAATTTAAAAGTAGAAATTGGCATTTAGAATTTATTGAGTTGTTGGATCATTTATAAAGTATTTATTGGTATTTCAAAAGTACTTAACACTTACTTGAAATTCCAAAAAATATTTTAAACTTTTTTTGTTTGTGTTGTGAAGATAAATTTATTTATTTTTAAGTAGAGTTTATTTATTAAATTCGATTTTACGGCTTCATAAATGATTAGTTTATGTAATGGTACTTAACATTTGAAATATATTCTTAAATTCTTATAAATATTAACTGTTCATTTCGAAAGTACTTTATTTATAAAAAAGTATTAGTTTTATTGTATACAACTTTGCAGAATTACAATATTTTTTTTACCTGTTGTAAAATTTATATTAATATTTTTAAGAATTAAATTGAAATTGTTTTTTGCTCTTTTTTTAATCTAATGTACTTAATTGCTGAATGATGAAATATGGTGTTAAATTGCTGCATATTTACAATGAAAAGATTGTTAATTAAATTCAAATGTTAATGTTTACATGTACTAATAATTATTTCCCTGACCTACTTCATCCATCGATTTTCTGCCAATCATTTTACAAAAATGATCGCTTATTATTTTTGTAGATAATCGAATTTAAGTTGTTTGCTACTAGATTTCAGATGTGAAGGTTAGTGTATATATGTTTTGTGTATGAAGTTATTTAAGAATTTTGTACAAAATAACTTGGGTTGTAATAGTTTGTTGCTTTGTATGTGAATTTTGCTATTGCATTGTTTTAATTGTACTAAAAAAGTTTTATCAGTTGAAAAAAATCATTTCAAGTTTTTTAAGTTACTTACATATTTGATGTAACTGATCTTCCAATCCATGTATGGAAGCACTAGTAAAGGCCTCTGATGTCTGAAAGTATACTGTTGGTTTTAAAAATTAGCTTTTGTCGTTTTTATATTTGCATAATGTTCAATTAATGGGAGATGAAAATTTGGTAAGGCCTCCCTTTATGCACCATTTTTAAGAATACCAAAAAAGGTGTATTTTAAAAAATATTTATTGTTTTGGATTTTCACTTTTTATTGTCCATTTGCTTTTAAAATGTAATTTTTTTTTCTCCCTTGAAAGGTTGTTTTATTTTATTGCATGTTTCATGAGTATAAGGGGAGAGAGACAAATATGGAAAGTGAAATAGAAAATTTCAGAGAAGCAGAATCACAATATATATATATAAAAAAAATTATATGAAGAGTCCCTAATGTCCCAGAAGAATTAATTATGTTGTTGAAGCTACAAACTAGTCATACCATGTTTTTTTTTTTATTAAGTAATAAACTGACCATTTGTTATGTGTACAGTGTAATGTAGCCTGATTATCTGTGATGGTTTATCCTTCAAGCACTTTTGTGTAAACATATTGTATAGAAAACAAATTGTCTCTTTTTTTAAAAAATAAAGGTATAAAAATGTGTCTGAATTATTTATCTTGGATTTTTTTTTTTTTTTGTTTCATTCAATATATCACTTAATTTTTTTTAAGTAATGTTGTAAGGAATATCTGTCTATTGAAATTTTCGTCATTTGACATCCTTCAAATCCTTGGGTGACCTTGATAGATGCAGAAACATGAAATGGAGGAAGATAATTCTATTGTACATTTATTGTGATCAGAAATGTTTTGTATAAAACCACTGATGAAAGGGAAAACTTCATATTGCATGTACACGATGTCAAGAAAAATTTTTTTCAATATTGCAATTAAAAAAATACCAATCCACGATCTAATGATATTTAGTGTTGGAAGTATTAGCTATTTTTTAAAAGTCTTTATAAATTGATAAAGACTGTTCAAAGAATTAATAAATAGTGATGTGTTATTTATGATTGCACCAAGATTGTGTAAGCTGTGATAAAATACAAAATATTTGTCATCAATTAAATGTACCCATTAAATTAGTATACCATTAGCTTTGATGTTAATAACCTCATTCTGAAACAATCTAAAAGATACGATTCAAAACAAATTTCAATCTAAAATAAGATATTGAATTGGAAGATTACTGTTTTTTACACATTGTATAAGTGTTTTATGTTTTCATTTATTAATTAAAATTCTTATTTAAGATCTAAAACATGAGTCTCATTTTATTTAACTTAACCCTGAATGGATACTAGGAAAATTAATGATAATATTTGATGAAAATATTTTTACAAATTTCTCTCCAAAAATGTTATAACTTTTTAGGGAATAATATTATATCAAATAAAAAGGGATAAACAGTATCTATATATGCAAACAACTATTATTAAAGGTCTTTATTTCTCAAAATTTTCAATTATTGATCGTTTTTATCAATCATTAATTAACAAGTAAGAATTTTATTTTAGGGAGTAAAAATTTACTGCAGGCAAAAATTAACTTGTAAAAAAGTGTCGTAGCAGCTGATGTAATAGTCATTAAATAAGAAAATAATACATGTATTCAGAAACTAAAACAGATTTATAAAGAAATATTTACAGAGTTCATATGCACTTATGAAAAAAAAATAAATTAAGTCCCATTGTGAGATTTTATTCACTTCTTGATTAATCCTTAGACATTGAAATCAAGAGCTATTAGAGTCACTGTCAGAATAATCCCCCAGTAAAGATAAAGCATTTGGAGCACTCTGCTTATTTTTGTCAGAAGTTGTAATTTCATTTTTAATTGTTACTAAATTAGTTAGTAGTGATTTCTTTTGATTACTCATTTTTGAATGAATTTTACTTGATGAACCAGTATTATCGAAAGAATTCTCTGCAGTAGATTCATTTGTCTTCAGTTTAACAAGATTTCCTTTGGGTTTTGCTGATAAGATTCCAATACTTGATGTGGTTAGACGTTGCTTCTTGTTAGGGTTTTCCACAGTTTTAATCTGGAAGAAATAAATTTCACTTCATAAATAAGGTACAATATAAATTGTACAATCCTGAAAAAAATGTCTGACCCTACCAATTCTGTTAATGCAGGGTTTCCCAAACCAGGGAGGTTTAAGATGTGCAGATTCATATAAGTCTAGTATTTCTCATTCAAAAAGTGTGTTCCTTCTAAGCAGTGGTGTCTCATCAATTAAGTAAAAAATAAGCAGTGCTGTAAAACGTACTTGTTAAAGACCATTTTGGAGGTGGTGGGAAAGTACCAGCTCGGGTGTCGTCCTCGTCATTTGCGCGGCTCAAAATTACGAGGTCTGTCCCAAAATAGCCCTAGTGTTGCTTTTAAAATGGGACGTTAATGTAACTAAACTAAAGAACTTTTTAATTTCTATATTGTTAAATTCTTAAAAAATTTAGATATTTTTATAGAATATTACTTATTTAAGTAATTAAAGGAGACTTGCAGCTGAGAGATAACTTGGTCATGTTACAAAATTAGAGACACCACATACTTCTGAAATTTAGTATAATCAATAAAATAAATGTTTGAAGTGAAACCTTTTTTTTTCCCATTAAAGATAACAATCTCTCAAATCAATTAATTCTTACTGCTATACACAGAACCTAATTCCACATACAAATCAGGTGAACAGTAAAATTTTCAACTTTATTTTAATGTTCAAAAAGATTTAATCAGATGCCCTTATTATTTTATCAAGCATTTCTATTACAGATATTATTGTAACTTCGGGTCCAAAATTCAAGTTTTACTTATAACACACGAAAAGTGAACAAATTTCAGTCTCAATTTTAACAGAAATAAAACAGGAGACTAGTAAGAACCTGAGATAGTGAATAAGGAAAACTGTATTAAATAAAATGCAATACTGAGTTCAAAATTTCATTTGGCATTTTCCAGGAATTTGAGATGCATGCTGAACAAGAGAAGTTCATTGAGATATAATCAAAAAAGTGTTATTTTATAGAATGAGTGTCGAGGAAATACCATGATGTTACATACTGGAGTGGCCTGTATCAGTCTGTGTTGAGCACTTGTAAAAGAACCATTCGATTTATATGGAAGATGTGCCTGTGGAGCCTCAATCGACGAGAATGTTTCTTTGGCCAAGATTATGGAGCTAGAGGTAGATGGCGATAACGTTAATGAGTTGTTGGAACAACATAATCAGAACGAGCACTGATCTTGTGGAACTTGTGTCACAGCAAAAAGCTGTGGTGGAGGTTTGGTCAAGAATAATGAACTCAAGAGAGCAACAATCGTCTAGTGAATAAGGGAGATGATGAAAGCATGGGAAATTATTGCATCATATACTGAGAAGCATAGCCCTTGCAAGGCATTAACTGCACGCATTACAAAGTCATTTAACAACAATGTTACATCATAAATAAAAGTCTAAAGACATTTACCATAGCCAAAGGTAAATGTCTTTAGACAACTTTTTTTGCAAATAAAACACATACAATGCAAATAATAAATTACACTATTATAATTTGTTTTCATTACAAGGATATTTATAGAAAAAATTGTTTTACTTAACAAGTATTGTGCAATATTAGTAAGATATGGGAACAAACTATGCTCGTTAAGCAAGATTCTACTGAACTACTAATGAAAAAGAAATTAATAAGATCTTTATTAAAACACCAAACAGCTCATCAGAACAAAATATTTACAATGTAGTGTATATATTAATTTTTCTTTTTTGGAATAATTTGCAACTTAAGGATATGCATTTTATAACTTTTGATTTTAATATGTAGCAATTTCTGCAAAAACTATGCTATTTGAAAATTTTCTTCAATATTGTTCATTGTTCTTCAGTAAATACTAATATCATATGGCCTACAAATTATAATAAATAATATATTATGGCATTCAGTTGAATATACAGTAAACTCCTGATTATCTATGGAATTGGTTGGAGTAGAGAACCTCAATATTGCAGAAAAGTGCTGCTAACTAGAAGAAATATAATTGGCCATGTACTGTCTCGGATGCTTTGGTAAAAGCTCTTGTTGAATTAACAAGAATTAGAACAGAGATTAGACAAATTCTGTATCTCACAAAAGAATTACCAGCATAAACACATTAATTGATTCTGTGCAATTTTAACATATTTGAAAGTCAAAGATGTACATTTTTTTCCATTAAGATTTAAATGATTTGTAAAAAGTAAATTTGTTTTGAAAACATGGCTCTAAAAGATGGATTTTTAAAAATATAAAGGGGTTATTATTAGGTTTAAAGGGGTTATTGTTAGGTTAAAATCCAACCTAATTAATCCTGGGGGGATTTAGATCCTAAAAATTTGAAATTCTGTTATAATTACAAACCAAAATCTATTTATTTAAAGTAAAATTAAAAGAAAATAAAATTTCACACACAAGCGTTATAGGATAGCATAATCTAAATAGTGTTGATAACCACACCTTAAAGTTGTCATAAATTTTATAGTAACCTTAAAATTTTTGCATCCATCTTCTTAATTTTTTGTTTCAACATTCCATTTATGAACATTTGTATACAACATCATTTTAAAGCATGAAATACTGTTAAAACTTATTAGATACAGAAATTCTTATAAAGGTTACAAATCATAAAAAAAGTAATTTATATTTGATTGATTTCTTAAATCATCAAGAAATGATGCCAACACTTTCCTAGAAAATGTTAAAACCCATTTCTTGCCTTTTATCGAAGGTGAAATTCTTTTTATTTTAGTATTAGAGATCAAAAATCTACATGAAAACCACTACGCTGATCACAAATTATAAACCAATAAAAAAATGCCAAGGATGCCTAATGGGCGATAAAGATGCCAGATTGGCAAAATCTAGGGTGCCAAGGTTTCTCTCCCTTTCAACACAATTGAGCCTTTGCACTTGCATAGTCGAGTCCCCCTCCCTAAAATGACACTACTCTTCCACGGTATTGAGGCACTCTAGAATGGAGTGGTGACCATGGATAAGTTAATTCTGCAGATAATCCACAAAATCACTAAAAAGGGAGGCACATGAGAATGCTTTTGAAAAATTTCTATTTACAGTAAGAAGGGCCTACATATATGACTTAATAAACAGATAATTCAGTATTTATAGTTTGCTGGTTTATTTTCTGACCAAAAGTTAGCTTTGCATTTTTAAAACATCTTATTTTCATTTCTGATTGAAGCTCTTTAAGCAATATCCTATGATTAACAGTTACAAATAATTGAGAGTTTACTGTATTTTCATTATACACATATTTTAATCAATTTACTTGAAAGAAAACAAAATTTTTATTAACATTAATGGCTTCACATTAAATTGCAAGCAAAATTTCAGAAAGTTTTAAAAAATAGATATGATTTTTGAAGTCAATCCATTGTTGAAATGAATTACAGCATAAACATGACACAACATAGACAAGATTTTTTTCGAACATGTCATTAAATATTATATTAAAATTAGATCATTAAAGAACTTGCAAATAAACATGCAGAAAATTTTTAGAATTTTTATAATGATATGTATGTTTAAAAATGCAATATAAAGAACAATAAATAATTTCTTTTGATGATGCTAGATTAAACTGGGTATATTCTTTTACAAAATTTCTCTACAGTATTTAGCTGAAATATTCAGTTTAAAAGCAAATAGATATTAAAATAAAATAAGTATGTAGTGCAGTATTCATAATGTTATATCTCAATTATTAAAATATTTACAAAGAAATTTGTCAAAAACGAACTTACATTACTTATTGCTGTTCTTTCCTCTACTTTCTCCTCCTCTTCTTCAATAATTCTTTTAATTGTTTTTCCTTCAGATTTACCAAACACTGATCTGGTAAAAAAAATAAATATATTATTTTGAAGATGGAGTAGAACTGTTAAAAATATGAAATGAAGAATTTCACGAATTTCAAGAGATCTGAAGATGAAATCATACATTTTTTATATAGACGATATTATTAACCATGCTAAAAATTCTTTCACTACCAGCACTGCCTTGGATTCAGGTACTTTCAGCGTTTTTTTCCTAGTTTTTTTAATTAAATATGTAACTCTATATTTTTTATAGTAACTATGGAAATTCTGTAGCTGTTGGAGGATATGGGTATATCATAATTACAAGAATAATTAATTCAGAAGATAAAAATTTAAAACCGAAATTTTTATTGCAGTGGATTAAAATTGCATTACACAGCAATACTTCAACTAAAAATAATAATGAAATTGATTTGATTACTTATTTTTCTTCATAAGCTCAAGTTCAAATCAAATGGGCTATTTACATTTTCCTACACGTCCAATGAGAATTTTGGTAATCATATGAAAAAGTAGATTTTAACCAAATAAATAATAGCTTTTCAGAAGCTTTCAATAAAAAAACAACAACTAAGAGATATTTAAGTTTGCATCATAATTATGAAGATAATAAATAAGTAAAAAGGTATGTTTCAGGGATGGTACTTGCTATTTACCTGATAACAGCTTCATCTTCTTCCTCTTGTCTTTTTATTTCATCTATCAATTGTTGCTGCTTATCTATCTGTCTGGCTGTCAAGAGATTTTCAATATCTACTTTGGCATGTCTCTGATTTAAATCTTTTAACTCTTCAAGTGTTTCCATCAACTCCATTTCTTGCTTTGATGCCTGGGTACGATTTTCTAATAACTGTAAGGAGAAAAAGAATTAAAAAACATTTTTACTTTACCTTCGAATTAAGAGATGTTATTAGATACTAAATTTTGCTATATATAAACTAATCTTTGCTGTAATATGCATACAGCATATGAGCTGTTTATTTTGAAAGTGGGGCAAGTCCATTTTTGAAAAAAAATGGAGATAATGGTAGTTATAGATAAAACTTATTAAGATCTTTTTATGCGTAAACAATTTTTAAAAAAAATCAAATTCTAGTATTTTGGAGATGGAAGTTTTAGCTCTTATCAATATTGAAAATCTGTTTATTTTGAAAGTGGTGCAAGTTCATCTTGGATTGAAATTATTTTTGACCGAATATATTATGGCAAAATTTAGCTCCGGTTGCTGTATGGTGAAGCAAATGTGATCGTTTGATACCATGTCTGAAATCTAGGATGTTTCTATCTATCTATCTTTGATAATGGAAATCGGTGATTGTACAGTATTTCATAAATAATAAAAAGTATATCTTAATTTTGTGTATCGATAATAATATGTTTACTTCCAACACCGATTGTTCAGTCCAGTGACAATAAAATAAATATCATTGGTCACAATTTTTTGTTGTCAGGACATTCAATTTTACCAAACGATCGTGATTTTGGAATGGTAGAACTGGTAATCCGGAAAACCAGTTCCTTGTATATTTCCTAGGATTATTATAAAATAATACGAAATTGTCGAAAACATAATAAATGTTTAGTACATGAAATGAAATGCAGATATTTATTTCCAACCTAATCTCTGGAGAAAGCAGTTTTAAAAAGAAATAAAAAAAATACCAATGGAGAAACCGTGAATTGTTTAACTATATACTGGATCAGATTTACAAGGGATGCACCATAAATGTTCTACAAAACTTCGATAGAACGAGATGTTGAATTTAAAATTATCGATTTTCCACCACAATGAAGAAGACCAATTAATTTCAGAAGTATAAAATTATCTTTTAAGTATGAAAAACAGAGATCTATTATATCTGAAAAATGCAAGGACATGATGGATTTATTACCATATATACCTCCTGTTCATCATGAACATTTTAAAATGTTAAATCCTGAATAAATTTCAATTTAATTATATCTATGTATAAACTGAAAATGTATAAATTCATTGAAATTCTTAATAAAACTGAATTGTTTTTTTTTTGTTATATTATATTTTTTACAAGAATATTCTTTGCTTTATTTCACTTTTTTATCAAATGAATAAATAATTATAAATTTTTGAATAGTATTTTGTTTTTATTATAAAAAAAAAGGTTGATGCAACTGAAATATTTTCGACTTAAATTTATATTTACAATAATTCATTAATTTTGAAAGTGAGGGAAGTCCATTTAGTTATAACAAAACTCTTATTTTTTTAGTCAGTACCATAAACATTATTGGATTATAAACTTACAATATCTGATACCACAAAATACAAAAGATATATCTACTAATACTTACCAATATTTTTAAATTATTGAAATATAAACCTTTAAATATCTTGCAATAACAAAAAATGTACTTGCCCCATTTTCAAAATAAACAGCTCATATGATAAAAAATAACAAGATATTTTTTTACAAATATCTTTTTTAGCATATCTTTAGAAAAGATGAATGAACCATCTTTGAAATTCAACCATGTAAAAAAAATGTACTTGAAATGACATTTTATTTCGAAAATTCAATCACGAATAAATGTAAGGAACTGACCTGAAGATGAAGGGGGGGGGGGGGAGAGGGAGAAAAAAGAAAGCAGATAATATTTTAAAACTTAAATAATGGTTTTATTTGCTGTAGACACTATTCATATACATTTTTGTAAAAACAAAACATACTAAATACTCTTTCTTATTTATAAATTAAGTACATAAGGTGCATTTCAATTTTTTAGGGACACCAGTAAAAATGAAAATAAAAGCGTAAATAATAAATATTTGACATTTATTTCTGAAATAAGTTAGATAAATAACAAAAATAAATATTCTAAGATAATTTAGATTAAACAAATAAAGATTAAACAAATAAATTTCAACTTTGAAATGACTAAAAAAAAGAGTAGCACAAATTTTGTGTTTCAAATTTTTAGGGACAGTGGAATTAAAAGCTTCAAAACTTCAAATTAAACTTTTTTACCGTTCAATATTAGCACCATTTTTTCTGATGACATCATATATTCTGTTTGGCATGGAATATATTAGGTTCTGAAGAAGTGTTGGATCCAGAGAATACCATTATTGCTTGTTGAAGCTGCATTTTCGAATGAAATTGGTGCACTCCTTCATAAACTGTTCTTGCCAAAAGACTCCATAGATTTTCAATGGGGTTTAGATCGGGGATTCTGACTGGCCAATCCATAACTTTCACATTGTTATCTCTAAACCACTTTTTTGTTGATTTTGAGCTGTGGATAGATGCATTATCCTGTTGAAAAGTCCAATTTGGACCACATATTTCAGGTCTTGCATTAAGTAAATGTGTTTGTAACATTTCTTGGTATCGATCAGAATCCATTCTTTTATTCACAAATGTCAGTTCGATTTACCATTGAAGCTAAAAGCTCCCCAAATCATAACAGATCCACCGCCCATTTGCCTTTTGGAGAAAATCTCTGGTTCTTTTCTTAGATCATGCCAGTAATATCTCCAACCGTCTGGCCCATCTAGATTAAACTTCTTCTCGTCGCTGAACATGACTTCTATCCACTCATCTTTGAAATGCACGTGTTCCTTTGCCCAGGATAAACGTTGTAATTTGTGTTGTTTGGCAAGTGGTGGTTTGCAAGCCTTTTTCGCATATTTCATGTTATTATTTCTCTTGATTGACCTCCAAACAGTAGTGTAAGAACATCCCAGTTTCAATTCTTTTGTTACTTTTCGTACTGATGATTTTCCATTTACACATTTCTGAATGATTCTCCTGAATCGAGCGGGTACGTGAATCGAGCTTTGGCTTAGGTCCTCGCTTTTGAATGGCAGTTGATTTCCCATTTAACTGCTTCACATAATTTTCCACAGCACGTTTTAAACATTTTATGAGGACTGCAATATTTCTCAAAGACTTTTTTTCGTTGTAATGAGCTTTTATTTGGCCTTTTTCAAGATCTGATAACCATTTACCTGTAGCCATATTTCTTTGGCAAAAAATTAAGTACTAACGTGGACGTTTTCAATATAAGCTTTTTAAGTTATTAAAACAACTGGTAGTAAATGAAAATGAGCAATAATAAAGATTTAACTTGAATTTGTATACCATCTCATCTAGCTGTCCCTAAAAATTTGAAACACAAATTTGGCATTTTTTTCTATTTTCTTTTTTTATTAGCATTGATATTTATTTAATTATTTTAGATTATTTTATTATATTTAATTTTTCATGTTTTTCAAAGAAGTTTTTACAGATATTAGGTAAAAATTATTCCGATTTTATGTTTTTATATGGTGTCCTTAAAAATTTGAAACACACCTTACCATAAATTGCAATAAATTACATATCATAAATGACAGAAAATTTTACTATGTTATTTATTACAATTTGAAAAAAACACATTTAACTTTAACTTGATTTAAAATATAATTAAAAGCATCTGATATCATTAAGCTTTGTTTTCCCTGCAGATGTTCCTGTTATTAAAATAAGGTAGTATTTCCATGAAAGGTTTACATAAAATTTACACATCATTCTTATAATAAAATTAGAAAGCCATATGAGTAATAAGAAATATTGTAGTCTAAGTTGAATTCAAAGTTCCAATTCATCCAGAGGCATTTAGGAATTTTACTGATCAGCTCAGATTCTGAATCTTAACTATATAAAACACTTGTGAGGTTAAATAGAATGTCAAAAAATGCTATACATGAATTTACTTTCAGCAGAATTGCTAAAATAAAAATGTTCTCTCTCTCTCTTTTGTACATTCACAGTTTGAGTAAAATTAAATTATTAGATTTATTCTTTTCTTTTTTATCACTGCCTTTTGCTTTTGAAAATCTTCTCTATTTTTTTAAAGTATTCTCTTCTGTATGTATTATAATTGGTTATTTAATATATTCAAAAGAAAATTGACATAACTCTTCTTTGTGGGAGAATTGATAAATGGAGGACTATTTTCAAAGATACTATAGTGCCACTCAGTGCCCACTAGTAAAATTTTGCATCAAATTTCTATATTAGAACTAAATAATTGCAAATAAATGTAATGGCAATGAATTCTGTTTTTCATTTTAAAAAACCCAAAAAGCAAGCTAAGATTTTATTGTTAGTTAAAATTCTGCCTGGGTGGCTACCTTTGTTCTTAAACTTTCAAAGAGAATTTATCAAAATGCTGTAAAACAGTGTCAGATTTGAATGCTGATCCTGGAAATATCTTTCTATTACAATCATAGATAGACATATTTTCAAGGTATTTGAAAAAAATAAAATATAAAAATCTATGCTAAAAATGTTAATTAAAGTAAAAACAACAAATGAGAACATGAGCTACAGAAGGATCTAAGGGAATTCTCTACTCATTTGAGGGATGGTGGAACATATGCTGATCAAAAGATAAAATCAAAGCAGAAAAAAAATTATTTAGACATAAAATATTTTATTTTAAATGGAATAAAGCTTTTAACAATCATTTTAAAGTTTTGTTTTAAATACAATGCCCTTCAAAGGGTTAAAAGTCAAAGAAATCTAAAGACCTGATATCATAGTATAAGAAATGATGAAGATAAATGAACTAGGTCAGAAATGACTTGTATCAAAACTGAAACTAAAATCGAAATGAAGTATTAATCATTGCAATTGCAATGTTTAACATGTTTTAGAATTTTATGTAAGATAGATATGATTTAGGTTTCAGTTTCAATTTTAGTATATAAACAGAAAGAAAACTATAGTAGTACATTTGATTGTTACCATTATTTGAAAATTATAGTTAAAATCTTACAACTTAATCATGATTTATAAAAAAGATTCTGAATATTTCCTTACTTTAATAATAATCAATTTTGGCATTTCTTATAAAATTTTTGTTTTTAAAAATGAAGTAAGGGCCAATTTAAATGTGATTCATTTTCAATGTTAGATGATTCTTAGATATATTTTTAATGATAATGAATAAATTCTATTTAAACATAAAACTTTTTCAAAATTAATGTCTTCTTTGAAATACTTCTTTGGTTTCACATCAAAAATTTAGGAAAAAATAAATTTACATAATATCAAACATTTAATATTATTTGAAATTAATATAAAGAGTAACATAGAAATAATAATGAAATGTTAGTTATAATTTTAGTAAAATAATAAAGATAAATTGTATAACAATGAAATACAAAAATAACAAAAACATAACAAAAATAAATTTTTTTAAAGCATAGGAGTCAATTCATTACATACTTTCATAGGATTATTCTTTTCCTCTTCTTCTATTTCTTTAGCTTCTTTAGCTGCAGCCTCTTCAGCAAGTTTTAATGCTTGGAAATTCCTTGTTGCTCCATGTTCAACAATATAGTCAGCATTTTCTGGATCTGTCTAAATTATGAAGAATTTGAATGATAAAGATATTTTATACCAAAATATATTAAATATAGGCAAATAAAATATAATTAAGAGTTGAAATATATTAAATATATATAAGGATAATCAGGGCATAGCTATGCTGAATACTGCAATGTCACCAGGATAATGTATCTTCAATAAATTCATAATATAACAATGAAACGAAAAAAATACTTAAAAAAATCTTTTTGTTATCTCAAGATAAGCAAGAGCAGTAAAATATGCTGATTTTCACAATCATGGTATTTATTAAATGAAGGGGGGGGGGGGGAGGCCTTTGTGGATGGCAGTGATGCAGTGCCAGCAAATAATTAAGACTTCATTCTCTTTCCTCAATTGAATTGTCTCTGCTCCAAGCATGCCAATTGAATGTTTCAGTCTCTGAGTTATCCCATAAGTGGTAAAGAGTTAAATTGCTATTAAAGGAAAACAAGAAGAATGACTCAAAAATTAATGATTGAGAATTATAGGACCTTTCTTTTAGTTATATCAATAAAAGATTAACACTCAAAACGTCTTTTAAGGATTTTTTAAGCTTTTTAAAAAATTATGATAAATTTATTCATTAAACATTATTACAGTCAGCTGTCAATTCATAACAACAGCAATTTTTTTGTTTCAAAAAATGTGCATAATTTTTTTTTATGCAAAATAATATTAAAAATTATCTAATAAAATCAACATGTGGTAGAATGAAGATCATTATGATCCATGCAAGAGGACCCATGTTTATGGTTCGGAATATTTCTTTAATGATCACATTTCACACAAAACATGAAGTCAAGACAAGACATTAACATGTGCATCTCTTAACAGAACAGCATCACATCTCATTGTTTACAGTTGCAATATAGTATGGGATGCATACCTAATCAGGCATCATCATCTATTATCCAAAAAGAGAAGATAGAGTAATGCAACTGCTACAAACAGAAATAAAATGAATTAAAGCTTCTTTAATAACTATACGACTTTGTAAACAATTTAAAATAATAAAAAATACAACATTTATAAAAGATAATTAATATAGATTTAATCCAGCCTCTGCACTTCAGGTAACAAACTCTAAGATTTCTAAAATGTAGAGATATCGAACAATTTCGTGTTTGAAAATTCTGATGATTACAGTACTTTCTCTTAATATGTTTACTGTGGAACAAGAATATGAATACAATACAATATGAGCGCACTTACTGAAACTAAGAAATTACATTCATTCAAACTTCCTACATTTTATTCTGATTGGATAACAATATGTGGGATTAGACCATCATATTTGCTATTTTTAATGAAATTGCATAACTTGAAGCTATCTGCTATTTCCTTAAGTGAAAATTTCTACATGAATTTAAATACAACCATACAGAAAAAAATTGGCGTTGCAGAAATTTTTTATACATTTCCTTTCAGACTGTGAGTTAAAATTCTAGAAAAAATAATTTTGGTTTGAAAAAAAAAAAAGAAAACTTATTTAAATGTATTCTACAATAGTTTTTTGCATTTATTGTTTAAAAAAAAATTCTTTCCAAATTTTATACAACAATAAAATTTTGCACAGTGGGTCAATATTTAAAATCCATTTTCTGATATTGTTGGTATTGCCAGTGCTTGCAGGATTTTTCTCAATTAAATTTACATTTACATCAAAGAGCATTTTTCTAGAGAAGTTTGTTTGTGTGTGTATATACATATATAATATCCAAAATTCTTGGATAGAGAAGTTTCTAAAGCAATTAAGGGGGTTTTTTTGTTTCATTATTAAAAAAATAATTTTTTCACTGCATTTTTTCTAAACTTTCTAAAGAATAGATTTAAAGCTTAAATTTATATCCTGAAAAATGTTAATGGTGCTGTAATCCTATAGTCCTTATATGCAAGATGCCTTAGTATACAGAACAGCTAATATTTCAATAAATATTGTTAAGATTCAGAAAGAATCTAGTTGCAGTGAACTGAGTTTCACTTGCTTCTAAGAAAAGCTAAATGATGAGGTTTTCCCTCAAATTGATATTTTTTAAAAAGTAGATTGCATAAATGTTAGAAATATATTAAATAAGAACCCCTTTATACTTACAAATAGAACACAATACAAATTAAAATAAATTAGGCACCATAAACAAAAATGAATTTCTTAACATAGTTTGTTTAAACATTAAATTTGTAACATCATGTAATTTCATACACATTATATAATAAAAAAAACTCATCAGAACATCTTTACTTATCTAAGTTTATCCAGTTTTACTTATCTAAGAGATGAGTTAATTTCTAATATGAAATGACACTAGGCTCTTGCCACAATAATGGCTAATCTTCTATTCTCCAGTAGCTTGAATGTTTTTTGAGGAACTGCACTTCATTCTTGGGAAAGAAAATTAGTAAATTTTGTGTTAATTGAGTTATTGTGGGCTAATGTGGATTCAAATAAAATAATCTAGTTCATCCTGCAGATGTTGTAAAGGACTCAGATTTGTCCTATAATATCATATCAGTTTGTGCAAATATCATCAACATTTAGTTCCTTTTTGAGAGCAACTGAAGTCGAATTAACTGCAATGTGAATACCATTGTGATTATTAATAATATTTAACTGGAATTTTAAAATTAGCATTTTTATATATTTGGCTTTGAAATTACAAAAGAAAAATTATACTTTGTTTCACACACACATATGGTTAAAAAATATTCATTAGAAATACTCACATTTTCTCAAACATTAAAAGTATTCACTATCTATATTTATATAATTGAATGCTTATCGTTTGTGCTATTCTTAAATTGATTAAGCCTTATACAATTTCACATTCCTTGGTGGATTCAAACGAAATTCAGCACACATGTTCTTTGGCACTTAGGAAGATTAACTATGCTATTATACATTTTTTGACCCTCTTTTAAGAGAAAGGTGGTGAAAGGAAATTAAAAAGATTTTGGAATTTTCTTCCATAATTTTGAAGCATATCATAGATGAATTTAAATTTCATCATAACATAAAAACATTGTTACTGACTGTATGTTAAATAAATAAAATTTAAGAAAAACAAATAAAAATAGAACAGCAATGAGATTGACATTATTATAAAAGAAATTCTTGAATTTTAAAATAATGCAAAAATTATTTTTGTGAGATTATATTTTAGGAAGATTTCTTTTATATTTTATTACTTCTGACTGAATAGAAGATTCAGTCACAAGAAGAGCCCAATTTTTTAGAATTTAAAATGATATTTTGCAGTTCCATTAATTAGCTCAATGAATGCTAATTCAGCACAGCTGCAAAAGCATGCAATGAAGCAGTTGGAAACATTTGTATACAGCAATTTGATTATAACTACTGTTGCCATCCATGTACAGAGAAGTTTAAAGATATGAGAATTGAAATTAATACAGCCCACAATACAAGATATATGAACTTCATAATACATACTTTGAAAGTTATTTCTGCAAGACAACGGGGACATTTGATGTAAAACCTAAATATCTTGATACCTAAATACTCTTCATTTTGTACTGTCTCTTTCCGAGCATTAAATTTCTTTCCTTTGTAAATATACTCTCCACAAGTTGTGCACCTGCAAATTAAATTAATCTATCATTTGAAATAACATATTTAGTTTGAAAAATCTTTAAAGAGTGAAGGAAAGAAATCATCAATAAAAAGATTATATTTTATTTGCAAATTTTAAAACACAGCTAATTTAAATAACATTTTAAAGGAATAATAACATTTTATTTTTAAAATATAAATATGACTTTTTTTTTATTCAAATGTAATGTTTAAATTTTTACTTTAAAAAGTGATTCATGAATTATTTGTTTTTTTTTCTAACTCTGTATTCAATGATTAAATTATACTACTCATAAATTAAGGTGCAGACATAAAATTAAATGATAATTAAATAATAAGAATTAAGTTGGGAGAGTCTAAAAATAACTGATATAACTGCCTTATATGTGTAGATGTTTTATTTAATGGTTGAAGAATATACAAATATTTTGAACCAAATGGCAGGCATCTATTCAAACAATATGTGAAGCAGAGCAATAAAAGATATTGTATACATAGTATATACATAATTTGGGCCTTGATTTGTCCTTTGATATAACAAATTATATGAATTAAAGAGCATGTGTAGATATTTTTACCATGGAAATATAATGGTTAAATGAAAGTAGTTTAATTAGAAATGCTATTTTTGACATAGGAATAGTTACCAGATGTTATATTCTGGTTAATCAGCCAAAATTTCTGCAAATGATATAAATTGTTACAGCAAGATTATAATTGAAAGTAGCCATCAGATAATTGCAGTTACTAAAGACACCTATATATCATGTCAGAGAGTAATCAAGGGATTAAACCATGTTATTCTATTTGCCCATTAACCAGTCAAACATATTCCATTGATTATTTTCAATCCTCACTCAAACTTAATTACATAGAATATCAATGGAATGTTCTAGGGAGAATGCGGTAGAATACAAATCACTATTACTTAGCAAAAAAGATCTATCATGACAGAATTTACCTGAAGTTCTGCAGGATTATCTGGTCAAGAGTATAAGTAAACGATACAATGATAAATGGGCACAAACCTTATTGAAGTTTGAAAAAAAAATTTCATAATTATCATTTTGCTTAATAATTATAAACCATACATCTTTTTTTGATTGTTTGTTTCCTAATTGCATCTCCTGTATATTTTTATAAATTATGTTTTCTGCATTATATTTTTGCTTCAGGATTGTTTGCATTTTATATTTACATAACATAAAATATTAACATAAATTACAATTCAATTGTTTATTTTGTTTTATTGTTTGTATTTCTTATGGAATGGTATAGTTTCTCAATTTATGAACACCAGTATGTTTACATTAACCTTGAAGCGATATAATAGGGTATTGGATTTAGGATTAAAAATTTTACACATGGGTTAAATAAAAAGACACCCAAGTAATATTTAAATTGCTGTATTTAAATTACTGTTAGAGCATCTCTAACAGTGAACAAAGAATAGATGTATCTGTTTTTATGTTAGAATAACAATAAGCATTATTTTATTTTATACAGCACATAATTGATTTACTAAAAAAAATTCAAAAATCAGAATATCAAACAAAATATCTTATTAGTATTTGCAATATTTAATTTAGTACTTAACTTGTCACTGCCTTCATTTTGTTTATTTTGCTCTTTTTGGCCTTTCTGCCTGATACATTTATTTAAAATTATGTGAAGAAAGTATATTAAAAGTAAAATAATTTTTTATCAACAAAATTTCACACTGGTCTCAAAGTTGCATATGCAACATACAAAGACGGATTTGGGCATTTTATGGTCCTAGAAAATACATATTATGTGAGCCTGCCATTTTAATCAGATGTTCCTTTTAGAGTCACATTTTAGGACATTTTTAATATATTAATGATTATGTTAGGTTATTTTTTATTTTATTAACTTCATTAATACGTATGCACATTTGTTTATCTATTATGACTTTAAAATGCCCACATCCATGGTTTCACACAATATTATTAAAGCAGATGCTTGGTTTTATAATTATTAAAATAACAAAGCACCAGCAATAAAATATATAATAGTCTATTCAACTATACTAGATAAAATGGTAACATTAATTTAATACTATATCATTCAAAGTATCTGAATTTTTTAAAAATTTATTTATTCGACAACAAGGAAAATGTTTTTTTAATCAACCTACTTGTAACTTTCTCTCAGCCCAGTAACCCTAGGTAACTTAGTGAAAAAATTCACAAAAGAATGAAAAACACACAGAGAATGATATATTCATGAGTCGGTTCTGCTTTTGCACTCATTATGCTATTGAAACATTAATTTGTTTTTAAATAGGATAAGCTTTTCTATGCAGAAAAAAAAAACATCTTTTGCTATGCTTTAATGTTGATATAATTCTGAAAATCTTGCAAAAATTTGGAAATTATTGATTCACTGATCATTGAGGTAATAGAGAAAGGCTTCTTAACTGCTCTAGATAAGAGTATTTTGATTACTGCCCAAACCAAATATGACATACAATAATGCATACTATTAGTTAGATTAATTTTAACTACTTAAATGCCACACACACTAGTCTGTGTTGAGTGTTAGTTTAAAGAGAGCCCTTTCATCTATATGGGAGAAGTTTTGAACAAAAAGTGTTGTCAGAGGAGTCTGCAAAGGATGCAAGGAAATTCTTGTGAAGTTGTGAAGATTTAATCAGTAAGATCTATATGGAAGAAGTTTTGACTGAATAGCATTGTTGAAAAAGTTTGAGTTACTATGGAAACTTAATTGTGGAGATTACATTTCTGCCAAGATTATGGGACTAGAGGTAGATTGATATCAATGAGATGATGGAAGAACATAACCAAAACTATCAAAGAGTTAACTTATGAAGCTGCATTATGTATCACAGTAAAAAGCAGTAGAGAAGATTTGGTCAAAAGAGGAGGAAATAATAGATTCAAAACAGCAATAACTTTCTTGTGAAATAAGAACTATTCTAATAACATGGGAAATTATTGCAATTTAAATGATGAGAAGCATCATCTGAATAAGGGCATAGCTAAGCATCATAAAAATTCATTTAACAATAATACTGTGTCTCATTTTAAACAAATTTTGATGTGTAGTTAAAAACAAATGCCATTAGAAAATTTTGTTGTAGAAAATGCCTTAATAAATTATATTATTATAAATTTGTTCAAGCATTTTTTAATGGAAGGCATTGTGTCATTTTACGTAGTTCTCTCTGAAAAAAAACTGTTTTGCTTATATAGTTTTTCGTATTACAAATAAGATTCAAGTAAGAATTATGTTTGTTAGGTGAGATTTCACAGTAAGAAAAAGAAAATGACGAAATAAAACCATAAATTGTAAGCAATAGATTAAATTACAAAAAAAAAAAAAAAAAACTTATCTGAAGTCTATTTGAAAATGTTGCATAGGAAATACATATCCTGTAATTAGTTACCTCATATTACACGGAGCCATCAAACGAACCGTATACTGGCGATCCTTAGGAAGGCGAAGTCGTGGAATTTTAGAAGGATCGAAATCAGGAGGATAATATTTCTGAAAAGGCAAACATTTCACGTTAATTGATCACCTATGAAAATTTCATTCAATCAGGAAAAAAATTTACAGTAAACTTAGAAAAAAAAGCAAGATGCATTTTAAATACTTACATTTAAAACTTTCCTTTCAGACATGTTTGCTTATTATCAAATGAATCAAATTTAGAAAGAATAACAGAATTTTATATACGCAGAATGTTATGTTGACGCTGAAAAGTAATTTTTACTGGCTTATGCTACAGGATTGTATTATGTTTTCTCAGTGATGATAAATATTATGTTATGTTGTGCATCTGTATGTAAATAAACAAAAATTTATTGTAGTGGTTGCAGTTAAGAATCAACTCCATCTCTTCCCTGGATTTAAAATATTAGAATTTTAAAGAAATTATTTGTTTGAAATAAAATATTTATCTTATATTACGTATATTATGGAATTTTTTATGGATACTGTGACTTTAAATGCGAAATTTTAACCGAACATGGAAATTACAGGAAGTTCTACAAAAATGTTTATTAAATTTAAGCATCATCATGATAAAAAAAATGAAATGATTTCAAATTGAAATCTGAAAATAAAACAAGCCAATAGCAATATAAAGCAGGGTTCATACAAGGCCAACTATTGCGCGCAATTGAGGGTCACGCCTACCTCAGGAACATGATGTGATTCCCAATGGCAAATGGTTGTCTCATCGGGACAACTACTTGTCATTGTCCCATTGTGGACACGTGATCTTCCTGAAGTAGGCGTGACTTTCTATTGTGCGCAATAGCTGGCCTCGTGTCAAAACTGTTTAAGCCAGTGAAAACACTGTTCTTACTTCAACTTAAACTGGCTGAGGCATACGAATAACAAGCCGTATGCCATGAAATATATCGCAGTATTTAGACGATAAATATTAAATATTGTTTACTAATACAGTGTGCCTTGTAATTGTTTTATAATTTTAACCTATAGATTTGATTTGTAGGCTAATTGTTATTAATCCTAAATTATAAAAGATGTCGGTGAATGTATGTATAGAAGCTCATCAAGAGTACCAAGTACAAGAAATAACTTACGATGGCCAAGAAATTTATTCTCAGTATGTATTTTCTTTTAAAATACATGATATTAATAGGAATGATTTATGTTTCATATTAAAAATACAGTGTTTTGTTTCTGTGGACAGATTGGGTATATTGTTAAAATTAAACTGAATATTTATTCTAGTTGTTTATTTAGACTGACGTTATTTGTTTCTCGATTATAATCTTTTAATTGGACACATAAGGTAATAAAGCAAATACTTTTGTTCTGGCAGTGATACTAAAAATTACTCTTTTTAGAAAGAATTATACAAATTTTTCTTTAAGTTTCACATAAATAATGCTCATTTTATTTAGTTTTAAGATTATGTTTTTATAAGTTATTGGATATGAAGTTACTAATGCAATTTAAAAAAAAATGATAATATTGTAATAAATCATTCAAAATAACGAAACTACAATTTTAAATTCTTATACAAATTTTGTATAATTTACATAAAGCAAATTATATTTCTATTTTGAAGTAACTGTAGCTTCGTTTAATAGTCCAAGTTTCTATATTGAAGGAGGATATATTTAGAGCCAAATTCCACTGATTTCGAATGCAAGATCTCTGTATTTTTTATGTCAGTCGCAGGATATCTTTTAAAAGGCCATAAATATTCCAATTAATGCAAAGAAAATATATTCAAGAAATCTCTGTCATGTAATAATTGTTCAGAATTATGTTATTCATTGCCAATAGCTCATTCTTTTCAAATATCTTATTAAGTGTTAACAATCTTAAGAATTTGTTGAAAAACAAACTATGTGAAGTAATTTATTTTTATAAAAAAAAACTAATGATTAAAAAAATTTATATAATTTTGATACAAAGTTTGGTACTATGTTGATTGCGAGTCTGAGATTTTAATACTATGGAAGGTTATTGCAAAGATGATGACCATCTTGGCAGTATACCTTAGGGGTGCCTGGAGTCTTCTTAAAGACTTGAGGATTACTCTAAGAATGCTTTGTTTTAGATGATATTTCCAAGCTATATTTCATTTTCAAAAGGTAATAAATAATAACTGTAAAATTAATATATTTTCTAATCGATATAGCACTTTTCTAGTTCTTTTATGATCTTATTTGGTTCAAAATTGGCAGCATTATAGTTTTAAATTGTATTATTTACATTATGGACTGGATTTCAGGAATTACTTTCAGTGATTCAAGGGAAGAATTGTTTTTCTCTGTGTACTTTTTTTTTCCACATAAAATCCAAAAAATATAGCTCAAGATGATACCAAGTTGTGCTCTAACAGTTTTTATTTTGCCACATAATTGAACCCTGCATATTGGATGTAAACATATATTTTTGAAGTTGTGCTTCTAAAGTGAAATGAATGTATCAATTTCTTCAAGTTGCTCCATATTATGTCTCCATATCATGTGTCACTCTCTAAATAGATCATTGTTCCACTTCCACATATTCGAGGATTTCCTCAGAATGTGTAGCAGCATCTCTTTCTGAGATTCGGACAACAAAGCATTGATTGATTGATCATATTCCCGGCCTATTCCTCTTAAAATCCACTCTTTTGGGAGTATCTTACTGCTATGGCTCTTAAGTCAGATGAACAAGATTTAATCAACTTCAACAATTTTACTAAAACCATCTATTTTCCCTTACATCTTTCTATCGAATATAGAATGCAACACTTTCCATTTATAAATGTTCCAATCTATGGCATTTTTTACATACTCGTATAACCTTTTGATCGATGTCAACTTCTCAGCCTAGCAATGTATAAATTTTAAAATAAATGACAATCTTAAAATAGAGACAAATGATAATTTGGAATCATCTTCAAAAATGAAGATATTTTTTCCTTTTGCAAATTTAAAAAGTACATTTCTAAATAGTTTCACTGTTAATATAGAGTTTTATATGTCGGCTGTTTTGTTCAATTAATAAAAGTAATATTCCTGTAAAAAACAAAATAGCATCTAATTCTTTATTTGGTAGATTAAAGTTTGCGAATGTCATATTCTCCGAATAAAAGAAATATCTTGAAAAAATGTTGTGAATTAGAAAACTTTAGCAGAAACTAATGCATACATATTGAAAATGATATGGCATTTATCTCTTTGTTTGGCAAATTTTAGATATTAAAAGGGAATAAAAAAGAAATTAAATATTAAAATAAATAATATGGATGTATTTAGAAAATTGTTTAATAATTAAGAATAAGATGGTACCTACTTCTTTATTTGGTAAACTGAAAACTGTTAGCAACATATTCATTGTATTATAATTTATTATTCTATTACAATATTATTTATTCATATTCATTAAAAATAATTTTACCCAAATTTGTTAAATTTACTAAAAAAAAAAGGTGTAGCATACACATTCTCTAGGAATGTAAACATTTTGACAAGAATTTTTGTGATAAATCTTTTATCATGTTTGCACTAAATTTTAACTGAAAATTAGAAATCATAATTGTGAAATCTCATAAAAGCATAGCGATTCTGTTGTGAGTAAACCCAAGAGTTATTATAATTTGCAAGTATCATTATTTTAAATTCAAAATTCCTAATAATTAATTCTCCTTTTGTTAATTTTTTAAGAAATTAGAAAATTTAAATTACTGTTTATAACATTAATATCAATTTATTTTGTATCAAAAACTTTGCATTTTCTTATACAAATATCAAGGAAAATTAGTATTTATTTAAATTACTTTTTTTATTTAAAAATATTTGAAGTGTAGTAATTAATATATTTTAAGTATAATAAATTTCTTAGTTTATACATTTTTGTTATGTTTTTCTTCATTTTTTAGGCCTCTTTCTATGTCAGAGAATCTGACACGTTTGGCTCATAAAATAGATTTTGTGAAAACTGAAAGCGATCAACAAACATCAGCAGATTCTACTGAAGAAGATAGCAAAGAACTTGCTACATTTCAAGCTTCTCTATGGCCTTGGGATTCTGTGCGGGGGAAATTAAGGTAAGATTGTAATATAATTATGTATATGCATTTTAGAAAGAGATTTCTGAATGCCGTTCATAACTATAAAAAAAAATTCATCACATTCCTTTTGCAAATTTCTGTATTTTTTGCTTAAAATTAAAAAAAAAAAAATGTTTGTTTTATTATTGGCTATTTAAAATTCATATTCGAACTCTTTATTTGCAGTTCATTATGACTATGGTAAACTTTCAATTTTTTAAATGGATATAAATAATTTCTCAGTGTTTGGTGTTAAAGTTGTATTATTTAGATTTAAACGCTTTATATATTATTAGAAATCTGGAATTAAAACTTTTAATAAATTTCCTATCGGAAACATAGATATATGATAATGAAAATTTCTATCTGAGTAATATTTATCTCATGATTCTGATTTTTAGACTCCTAAGTTGGGTTATTTATTAATGTAATTCAAATAATATTGGAGTATTATTCTTAAATTTACAAATAGTGTATTTAAATTTGTGCAAATATATCAAAATATGTTTGAAAATATAAAACATCCATCAATCAGACTAGAAAAATATCTGCAATTAAGATAGTCCATTTCTGTATCAAAAAGCATGCTTTAATGTAAAGTTTGTTTGAATGCAATTTTACGAAGTTGGGAGTGTTTTTAGCTGCTGTTTTACTCACAGACTGATAATTATTTTATAAAATTGCTTTTCAAGATATTACTCTTGCTTGTAGCATTAAAAGAGTATATATATAGGCAAGTAGAAAAGTCAGAGTTATGAATATTTTAATTTGAGCTACAGATAATTTAGCTTCAAAATGCTTGGAATGATTTGAATAAATTATGAGTCATATTTGGTGGTTTAATGATTTAATTGATTAAATTGAAATTTGCTGAATAATTAGTAAATAATTAAAACATTCATTAATCAAACATTAAAAATAAACTAAACAGCACTAAAAATAAGACATTGTGATGTTTTTTCTTTTTGATTTCCTTTGTTTGACTTCAAATAAATTCTAATAATAGTTAGGATTGCATTTCAGGAATCCAAGATGGGGAATTATTAATCAAGATGTAAATTCTTTGTTATGAAAGAATTATAAAAGACATCAGTTTTTGATAAGGCTAACTTTTATTTGAAAATTTTAAAGTAAAAATATATATATAAACATATATAAATAAACTGAATCAATTATGTACATAGATGTAAAAGAATAATATTCAGTCACTTTTTAGTAAAGCTTTCCCCTCTAATTCAAATCATTTTCTTAGATTCATGATAACCTGACATCATTGTACTGTCATACCTCAGAGCAAGTAAAAGTTATAATAAATTTTTCTCTTTATATAGAAGGTGACATTTCGCTTCTGAACAAAAAACAAATGTCTTGATAATTGACTCATCATAGGATTATAAATAATTTCAAAGCGACTTCAGAAAGCAAATATTTTGCTGAATAATCTGATTAAAATATTTGCAACTCTAACTAGATAAATATGTTAAACAAAATCTGACCCTACATTCTAAACAACTGCTTGTAAATCAAAATTTAAAATTACAATATTAAATAGAGACGCTTATTAAGAAAAAATTTTAAATTTACTCAGTGATAATTATTCAAATGAGAATGAAATTTAACTCAAATGTTTCATCAACTAAAAATAACATTTCGCTTTGAGAGTAACTACTACTGAGTGAAAATGATACATGCACTATTATGTTGACACTTAATTATTGATAAGAATTTATAATAAAACTCTCATGTATATAAAATTGAAAAATTCAATCTACTTATAAATTTTTACTTTTTTTTATTATAACAAACAAAATGGACTTAGCTGAATGATCTACAGGAAGTACTCTTGAATAAGGAGCTAGAATCTTTATCTCTAGGGCTGTAATATTTTAGTTACATGTCAAGAAAGTGATTATTTTGTGTTGAAGATATATAGAAATATATTCATTTTCTATAAAACATTCTTTCTAAAAATAACTTATTTCACTTAAGCTATATACTTCATGTTGTAAAGTATATTAAAACTGGTATTTTCATAATAAGTTCAACATTACTTTAAAAAAGTGGTACTAAGATTTAATAAATTAATGTTATTATTAGACAGGTTTTTAGAGGCCACTTGACTTGATTAGATCTCGGGCTTCTAATTCAAAACCTAATTGAATAGTACACTTTAAATCCATCAAGCCAAAGATCTTCCTGTTGCTGTGGTGTGGAAGTTTAGAGGGATGGGGTAACTCGTGTATCTACCTTGTCATTTGAAAGCAGATCATCCCAAAATATCTCTAATCTTGATTCAAAATGGAATATTGATATAACTAAATTTGTCTGACTGTTATCTGGAACCCCATTCATGAAGTTGTATCTTTGAAAGTATGTGAGGAGCTGAAATATCTGAAAAAATAGGAGGAAAAGTATTGATTGTAAAATCTAACATAGTTGGTATTTTTTTAGTATCTTAAGGATATTAAATTTATTTATCTAATAAATTTAATAATCTATACTTCTAAACTAATAGTGAGAAAGTAGAATTAGGTTGTTGTAAATAAATTTAGTTGAAAAGAGCAACTAAACTCACAAATAGCATGTTTGTAGATTTGAAAAATGTTTCAGTTGTAAGCAACCAAATTTTTTATTATAAAAGTTTTAACAGGATAACTAAACATATGTAAATTGAAATCATTATTTATTTGCAGACTATTATTAATAACTTTTTTCCCCTCTTTTATTGAATACTTTATCTAATTTTTCCATTAGGTCTATGTTAACTGAAGTTTGTGTGCTCGTTGATGTTTTAAATATTGCTAAAGAGAAACGATATATGGTAATAGATCCAGTTGCTCAAGACCCTGCAGAGGCGAAACCCCTTGTTGCAGTATTACAAAAGAAAAAAGTAAGTACTCTTCATTACAATTTTTTTTTTTTTTTTTTGATGATAAAATTTGTAATGTTGGATTTGCTAAAAGCGTATATTCGATGCAAGAATTTTTCTAATATTTATTTACTTTGAATATAATTAATATATTTAAATATTATGAATTTTAATATAAAAGATTTTAAAGGAAAGACTTGTATCAATGATGCTATGCTGATTTTAAGCATCTCTACTACTAATAAAGATATGTGTTTTAGCACTCTACAGGTCAGGTAATTTGACCTAGAACTACCAAGATTGGTACATATGAGAGTGCTTGGTAATGTTCTGCTTAGAGTTATTTTTTAACTTTTTATTAATTAAAAATTAATTGAAATTTAGAAGTTTAATTGCATAGCTTCTGAAATTATAGCAGAATAATAATTTTTATATCTTAAGATTTTAAAAAAATATTTTTCTATTATACCAATTTAATAGGCATGCAAATTTTTCTTTAACTTTGGCAAATTTTAATTAAAAATTTTTTTTTTAGCAATAGATTGTATTGTTGCCCTGAAATTCAAAACTGTTTTTAATTGTTTTTTTATCAAATATTTAATTGTGTGATTATCTTCAATTGTTTAAAGCTAAAGAAGAAAAATTTTGTCTAATATCTGGAGTTTGTTTTATGAATAAAAGAAAAACTTACAATACGTAAAAATTTAATAGACAGATGATCATGGCATTTTTATTTTTAATAGTGCTTTGACGTTATGGGACTAATCACCATTAGAATGATTAGTGTAGACAATGGTTAAGTATGAACAGAAAATATGTAAGACGGTTAAAATAACAGAATTGTAGCTATGAAATTATATTTAGATGAATTAATTAGAATTAAATTTAACAAATAGCCTCAATGAATGAGCTGTAAAAGACAATAAATTATGAATATAAATTTTTATCAAGATGCTAAATAAATATAATTTTTAGAATTTAGCTCTTAAATTAGAAATACGCAATTAAAATCAGCACTTTGAATTTACAACATTTTTGTGTAGGTTTTATTCAGATTCTGTTAAATATTCTGAAATTTTTTTCTGAAAAATATTTCTGAATCAAATCAACATCAATGAAAAATTAACTTTCCATTCTAAGAAGGTACAAAAATCAAGATTTGTGATTTTTTTTTTTTTTTTTTGTTGTTGTTGTTTATTGGTAGAAAACTCTTTTCTATTTCATTGAAACTTGATGTAATTAAAAATGAATTCATGGTGAAAAATATACTTTTTAAATTAATTTTGTCCCTGTAATATTGTGTAAAGCCCCCCATGAACATGTAAAAGTCTTGCAACAACATGGTGTGGAGACTCAACTAACATCTGAATATACTGTAGGTAATTCACTTCATGAATACCATAGGGAATCTATGGGAATATGATATAGTGTTCTCTTCTGAATAGTTCATTATAAATGCATTCAGATAATGTTCATGTTTGGTGATTTAGATGACTAATGGAAGTGCGAAGAGTGTCCCTGGAGCCATTCGGTAGCAGATCTCAACTTGTGTGCTTTCACATTATTCTGCAATTGTCAAAATCCTTTGGAATGTTTAGGCATAAATGGGTATAGGTGAACGGACAGGTCACTTATCAGGTTTATCTCTTGACATATCAAGAGTTCCCTGTCACATTCATTGCACATATTCCATTTCATCCGAGAGGTTTCACTTGATTGAACAATCCCTTGTTGACGTATAAATTCTTTGGATTCATGAAGTTCTACACTAACACTTGTTGATGCTTCAGTGCTAAAATCCATTGCAATCTGAGGAAGTTATTGCATGTGTATCTTATTTAAGGATTCTCGTCAGTCGTCAATGATCCTAATCCTTCAGTCTTTTTCCAGCTACACTGATGATTCAGATTTGATATTTTACTGGATATTCATAGTATACATATGAAGTTGTCATACTTAAAATAAATTTCACTGCTACCTTGAAGCTGCTTTGTCCCATCTCTTATGTCTCGATTTTAACTCCATTTTCAAAGTCATTTAAGTGTTGATAATCTGTCATTGTAGCAGAGAGAACTCATTTAAGAGCTTTGCCAGACACCTGTTATCTTATATAGGTGCTGCCTACCACATCAGGCTATGCTGATTAAGTGTTTAGCTTGTTTATTTGCATTTGCATGCCTGTACCAGTTTTTCTAGCTTTTTTAGTTTTGTGTGTACAATGTGACAAATGTACTGTCTATATTTATCTGATAGGAACATTAAATTTGAAATTTATGAACTACATGCATGGTAATGCCTCTCCCCCCTGCCCCCTTGAAGTTCTTAAGAACATACCTCATTTGGTTTTCTTTTTTTAGTATAATATTTAAGAAAGTGACAAGGTATGGAGTATCCCTAAATTTGGTACCAATTTTGGGAGTACTGTGAATGAGTGACATTTCCATCTACTAGTTAACTAATGTACTAAAAGGAAGCTATGCTCAGGATGTTATTTACTTTCAATAATCGTTTTTTTAAAATTAATTTGGAGTTTGTCTGAATGGATATTTAATAGCTCTGTGTGCCATGGGTTTTAGCTTAAGAGAATTCACAGAGTTAGAGAGATCTATATGCAATCCTTTAAATTAGTAGTTTATTTGTAAATGTCCCAAAAAATTATCAATATATTTTTTAAGTGTATGTGCATATGCAAATTAATTGATAGGATATATATTATTTGTACTGTAATTGTTTCACCTGAAAAATTGTCTTATGAGAGATTATTATGAATTTTTTTTATAGGCACTCTCAAATGCTGCTGCTATTCTCATGAGAGGATCTGAAAGATTAAGGGAATCTCAGTCTGAAACAATTCGAACCAGAACTTTATCAGACTTTCATATTGAGTTACTTCATATGCGACAGACATGGAGGTTAAAGAAAATAGGGAGCAATATATTAGGAGATCTTAGCTTTCGTAGTGGTGAGTAAAATCAGTGGTTGAAAACATTGTAGAATTCAATTTTCTCATAGGCATCTTCTTTTAAGGATATATTTTAAAATATAATAGGTATAGATTTAGGCAAAATAAATTTCATACTGTCTTCCAATATTCTGCAATATGTTTTTTACACAAATATGAAATACAATTTAATTTGTTGCTCTATATGATTACATTTCTTGAGATCTGAGGCAATGCATTTCAATTTAGTTATTTAATGAATTTTGTTTACAGCTCTCTATTTTGATAATTTTAAACAGACTTGAAATGAGCAGCTTTTATATCAGAATTTATATAATCATATTGTGGACAGTAATATTTTGTGACAAAAGAATATATATGAAGATGTCAAAGTTATTTGTCGAACAGTTGGGTTGTCTCTTCCTCATAGAAATTATCTTTTTCTCTGGTCCTTCTAATCACAATACAGATATATATATATCCTTTTTCAGTGTTATATGTGTGATGTGTATATAATAATTTCTAATGAAGAAAATGAAATTAGTAATGCCACTGACAGTTGAAGAATACATGAAATCTACTATAACTACATTACAATTTATTTTTAAAAAAAATACATTTCTCAACTTTTTATAAAAATCCACATTTAAATTTTCAGGCAACCAATTATTTTGATTGAATAACTTTTATTTCTGAAAAATAAACTCTTAAATTGTACAGTTTTATTTTTTTAATTGAATCTTCAAAATATTATATGAATTTTAGGAAATGCACAAATAAATATAACAGTTTTAAGGGAGTATTTGAGCTCATTAGTGCAAAAATTACAAGGTGTTTTTTAATCATAGTTTTGAAAGTTTATTTTGTTTACTATTTATGTTTTTATTTATTTATTTAGCTGGTTCAAGGTATTGGCAATCTGGAGTTTTTGAAGTAAGCAAGAATGAGGTGCCTGAAAACCCACCTCCTCCGCCAGTTTTGCCTGCTAGTGGGCCTCCAGTCCGACACAATGCCATCAAAGTCACTTTACCTAATGAACTTGAAGGCTTCAGCTACATCCATGTATCTATACAAATGGGTAAAAACCTTTTCTATATTGCCATTAAGAATAACATTAATACTGCTGTTCTGGTGTTGTTTAAATTATATGGCATGATGAGTTTAAACAAGATCTCCAAAATTCACACAATGTTTGACTCTGATAGTCTCCCCTTATTTAAATTTGATTTATAAAACCAGTTTGACTTGAGACAATATTTATCAACCTTTTTTTTTTACTTGCATACCTCTTAGCATATCATTATTGATTTATATACTTCAATTCCAGACCATTATGTTTATTTACTACTATCCATATGTGGGAAAAGTAATAACAGTATAATATAGAGGTATTAAAAAAAATATTAGTTATATAAAAATGGTGTGTGTTGGTAATTATTGAGGGGGAAGTTAGAGAGTTTAATATGCAAAGAAGAGAAAATAGTTTGGAATAATCGTTGTTTGTTTTGAATGCATGGATATAAGGTAATTATAATGAGACAGCTATAAAAATATTGTTAAAAATGCGTAGATTACATTTAATCGTTTTCCATGATAAAAACGTATCAATGGAATCATGGGCTACTTGTGATATTATACAGTGATGTATCGCACACTATCACAGTTGCTCGTGATTAGTTGAATAATTATATGAGAAAAAAGCGAGTAAACTATATTTTTCTGCAATATTAGCATATATTTAAATTTTATATACATATAAAGGGTGTCCATTCTTATCATGGCTCAATAGTTAATTTTTTAATTATTAGAGTTAGCCACATATCTACAGTTGGAAAAATATTTTAATTGATGAGAAGAATTGTATTTTATGTTGCTCGAGTCAAGAAATATATTTCTCAAAAAGTTACAAAATTTAACTTTTTAAAGTCTCTAATTCTATCAATCATATTTAGTTAAATATTTTTGACATAACATTTTAAACTAAATAAAACAAAAACTCTTTCATTCCCTGCCATTAAAATTTATCAAGTTATGAAATGTTAAAAATTGCTATTTTAGACTAATTTTCCATTTACTTTATAAATTTTTTACATTTAATTGTTAAGAAAGCATTATTAATAAAAATCATACCGCATTATTATTATTTAACTCTCGCTGGATTAAGAAATAGTAAAATTATGCATTATTTAAACATTAAATGAGCATTTTTGCATTTATATATTCATATAAAAATATTGAAGTATAGTATTATTTTTTCTTCTTTCTTTAAAAAGTATTTGACAATCATTGCAAACTTTCTGATGATGAATATCATATTCATTTCACTAAACTTCACATATTGTCATTGTAGTGGGGTTCAGAACTTTTCAGTCAGTGATTGATTGCATGTATGTATGTCATACTTTCAAAATGGGCTTTAACAAGCTGCTGCTTCTTGTTACAATTCAGTTCAAATCTCTAATTTTCTTTAAGATTAGAGGGGGAAAGAAAGAAGGGGGGAGTGGAAAAGAAATTAAAAAGCCTTTTGCTTGATTTCTTTAATTAGTAAATGATTGATCATACATTATGAAATCTAAATTTGACTTTTTTTTTAATTCTGTGACTAATTTTCTTCTTATTTTAATTAAAACTGATGTATTCTTTTAGATAATGAAACTATAGCCAGTGGTGAATTAACTATACCCTTAAGTGGCAGCAGTTTAAGTCAAACTGAAGTACACTGGCAACAGAAATTGGAAGCTGCTCAGAATGTCTTATTTTGCAAAGAACTTTTTTCTCAAGTAGGTTCAGTAGTTTGTTTGGATATATTCATTTTTAATGTATAAATGATCTGAGATGTTAAAAGGTTTTTCAATTAATTTAAAAGTTAATTTGAAGAAAATTAACTTTTAATTAATACAGAAAATACAATGTTCTGTTTTTGTTTGTTTAAATTTATTGGTTCAAAAGGTATTCTTGACAATGCAATTTGAAATTTATTGCTTAAATTTTTATTATTTGATACTGGAGTAACACTTGGAGTGATAATGTCCTCCTGTTCACTTTAAGATCCTATCTTTGCTAGATTTTCTTTTTCTTTACAAACTTTGAGTTCTTCTCTCTTTATCACTGAAGATATAATTGAATTAGATAAAATGTATAAAATAAAGAAACTGTTTGATCTTAAAAGAAATTAATCAGTGTACAGTCTGGCACATCTCTACTAATAATAAAGGAGAATCTTTGCCTATGTACACTGGCACACTACAGTATGGACTTGTAGGTAACAAATTTGTCGTGATATACTTTAGTGGGTGGGAATGTGCATTTTGAACTTTTTTTGAAATTTTAATTGGAATTTTGTTTAATTAAAATGTTGATGTTTCCTCAGAACTGAAAATATATCAGATATTTAATTAAAAATTTTAGCAATCAACAATCATGAAGAACCAACTAGTTACCTAAAGTAGTGAATATTCAATAAATGAACTGAAATAATTGATGGGTCTCTTGTTTTGTTCCATTGCTATGAAGGATAATCATTTAACTTTCCTTCATCTTCATTTTAATCAATGTGCTATTTTGTTTTGCTCTAACATGTTTTCTGATATATTAAAAGTCAGTTATGTTATCTATTGTCACTGTGACTGTAAATGTACGTGTTATGAATTGCATGTATCTGACAAATGTTGCTCCATAAATGACTTGGAATATGTGTTTCATAAAGTTGGTACTCACCAGATTGATATGGCAGTACTTACAAATTTTTAAAATAAGTAATCTTAGCACAAGTCTGAATTGTCATATTTTTACAGAAATGTCATATCCGTAAAATTATTGAATAATGAGGTTTATTTATTAATACACTTTTTAGTTATCAATGTACTATTATTACAAAAAAAAGAAGCCATTAAATTTTTTTTAACATTTATTATTATTATTATTATTATTTTGTATATAAAGTGTGCAAGGAGAAAATATTGTAATCATCAAAAAATTTGAAAATATTTTTTCAAATTTGTTTGAAAAGATTTTGTTAAATCTCCGTGTTTCTAAACTCACCGAGAAAAATGAGATATTATATCAGATCCTTCAAGGAGTTGTCATTCTATCAGTCTGTGTTTTTATAAGCATATAAACTCGATGAATTAAATATATGAAATGAATGAGATTTTGTGACGACTATTGTAATTCTGTGATCAATCAATCAAAAAAAATGTCCAACGTACACATTTAGTGTTCTGGTTCTTGCACAATGAAAGCATTTCAGCAATTAATCGTCAAAAAAACCCATTGCATTATCATACTCTTTTGTAATTATTGTTTTAATAATATATTAGTACATTTAAGTAGCAAGTGTAAGAAAAAAGTTTCAAGGTTATCGTTATTAACTACTACTACTAGTTATTAATGATAGCACTTACTGATTTAAATCAGAAATATTCATATGTTAAATTTATTTAAAATGTCTTTTGATTGATATGTATAATATTTATTTCAGCTTGCCAGTGAAGCTGTTCAAACACAATCCAATATTCCTAACCTTGTTGTTGGAAATCAAATTACAACTTCAGTAAGATAAATTTATATAATCTACTTACCAAAATATAATGCTTTGCTGTGTTTTAAAAATTTCCATGGAGAATTTGTGGTATTTTTTAAAATCTCATTGAACTTTACAGCTCTTTCCTGGTGTACAGTTGATAATAGGTTTATGCCATACAACCGTCCAAGATCGTGTTAAGGTAATAGATATTTTTAGAATTAAATAATAATTATAAAAAATTTTTATTAATTATTCAAAAAATTTAAAGGATATATATTAGCATATTATAACCTTTTTGCATTAATGTATTGCTTATATTTTCAAGTTTATTTAAAAGTGCATTTGATTTGGAACAGTTACATTAGAAAGACATGAACTCATTACAATCATATTGTCAAATACTACATGTTTGAGCAGTGGAAAAATAGATGGGAGATTGAATTATTTATGTTTCATTCTTCTCTTATATAAATTCTTGCCATTAAGAATTTTAAGGTGATCTTAATTGAGTTCTATGAATTTCTATTGCTACCATCTAGTGCCCTTGCATAAATTTTGCTTAAATAGAACATTGCACCTGCACCTTCATAGTTGCTCTATGACTAATAAGTAGCAAACATGAAATAAAAGAAATTACACCCTTTTGCAAGCAAGTTAGTAATTGCAAAGAGAGAAAATTAACATTTTTAGTTTATGAGAACTCCTAGATTATAAGTGTTATTAATGGTTGCTATTATACAAGTGGACAGATTCAATGATTTGTATAATAGACATACTGAGAAAGAGGAAATGCCAAAAGGATTAATCATTTTAGTGGATATATAAATTGGCTACTTTATAATTGCATATCATAAATTTACTCTCAAGGAAAATTTATGATCCTTCTCATATCACTCATTATACTTTTCAGCAGTTTTATCAAAATATAAAAGGGTTATAAAAATTTTCGACCTAGACATTTTGACATGTTAATATTTATTTATCTATCTTAGGGTACAACCAGCAGCACTCAAACTCGTGAACATAAGCCTGTGCTAGAGCATTCACTGCACCAATTGTTAAGAGAGTTGCATTACAAAGCAATCCACCACCCTATGCCTCATCCAACTACTTCAGCCTTGGGTATCAGCAAAAGGAGGAGGTTAGCAGGACCAGAAGCATCTGATATCGAAACAATTCGTCGCTCCATTGAATAGTAAGTGTGGTTTTTGTCCTACATTAAGATGTTAATTTTTGTTTTCTTGGTGTAACTAATACTGGTGAGAAGCTTTCAGTTGTAATCAGAGTTATTTCTATAATCGTATTTAAAAAATTGCTCCAAGTTTACATTCTAAATTAACTTGATATCTGAAGAAAAGCACAGCACACACTATTTTTGAAATGATTATCAAGAGAAGTTTGTGTCACTGTTCAATTCAAAAACCAATAATTAATTAAATTCTTATTATAGTGAAAAAATTTGATTTTGAGATAAGATTGACATATATACATATGAAACACATACAAAATACATAATGAAAATAGCAATTAAAATTTAGATTGAAATTTTCTTAATGGCCCATCTTCCTAATTTAAAGGAAATTGTGCTACCTTATATGAAGAGAAAGAAATCATTATTGCACCTTGATAAGGCAGAAGATAAGCTCTGTATTTACATATATATACAAGTGGAAAAGGAAAAACAATAATAACAAAACAGCACTATTTGGTGTAGGAGATACAATCACATAAATATTATACATACTAGTTATGATAATCAAAAGAAATAATTTGTTTTGACATGATAGTCATAAAGAAACATGAAAAATACTATCACTTCGAACATAATTGAAATTACTAATTATTTATCATCAATATATTAATGTAAATAATTACTTATCAATGTTAAAAGCTGCATACATTTTAATTAGAAATACAGTATGTCATAAATAAATTAAAATTATTAATATAAATTATCCATATCCAAACATTATTCATTCATTTTCTCAATTCCTATTTTATAATAATTAAAAACTTAATTAAATCAAGTAATTATCTTCATAATATGTATTAATAGAAATAGTAAATAGATATATAAGTATGCATCAAAAATATCAGAAAGTATATTAATAATACTTCAAAGACAGAAAACGAATGGAAATATTTATAGATTATAGAAACAATATGGAAATATTATAGATTTGACTACATTCATAGAAAACACTATTTTCAGTGGTAAACTAAAACCACTTAAATTCTCATTTCAGTCTGTTCATAACTAAAATGGCGAAATACGGAATTTATGTCCAAAATTCTTTGATGAATTTTTAGTTTTGCCTCATTTACCAGATTGTTGGAATCTCAAAACACTTTCAACACACAACTCATCAGCCATTTAAGACGTGATAAGTTGTCATCTGACATTAAAAAAAGGTAATTTACACAGATGTTATAGAAAGAATTGCCATTTTGGTTTGTTTTAAAACTTCTGTAATGTATTGCAAAAAACATACAAACATTTGCTGGATACATTTCCATTGGTCAATAAGAGAAACTTATATCTGTCATCTTAGATATAAGCAACACATCTGGTATTGAACCAGTTGAAAAATTGTATCAGTAATGATGGTAACATGAAACTAGAACTACCAATCACAAATTTAAATATATTTCTACCTGTGTAAAGCAAATATTATATAAGCCACCTAGTCTCTTCCATGTATTTCTCCCACAGCCCACAAAATGGGGAGTTGAAGGGAGATAGAAATTCAGACCAACTTTATTTGTGTATAAGTAATTAACAACATTTTCTACAGAACACACTCTTTGAACCATTAAAACATTGAATCCATAATCATCGAATAATTTATACGGTTTACCTTCTCTCACTTCAATTCAAAGATAAAACAATGGAGGGAAAAAATGAGACTGCAGTTGTAAATGCCAGAGATCTCCTAATATTTCAAGATGCATGATTTTCACACTGAACCATTGAAACATGCACATATCTTTTCTGAGTTCTTCTTTCTAGAACTACAGTTGAGAAGGCTCATGTAAGTCCATTCCAATTTTTTAGAAAACCTTATAAAATTTTTCTTGAGATAATGAAAAATCACCCATCATCTGCTGAAAGAAATTACTTTGAAGTTGAGCTACTGCACATACTTTTAGATTATTCTTAATAGCAGTTTTTACAATCTAGTAATATTGACTTATTGTAGCATAAATAAGCTGGTTTTTTACATACAGGTATTTGTGATGGTAATATTAGATTATCAAATCATCCATAACATAATTCTTAGCTAAGATGACAGGATATTTGGTATTTTCATGCATTCTAGCATGTTGAAACCAGTCATCTACATCAATATTTTATTTTTATCTAAGTAGAGGGGTTAGTACTGTAATTTATTATGAGGTTTTAGTGATTTATTTTCGAAATGATGTATTGTATCAATAAATTCTTTCTTTGAACATGTTTCATGAGCCTTATCTAGCTCTATACTTTGGAGAAAAATCAGATTCCAATCAATGCCTTGAATATTTTTTATAAAATGAAGGCAGTAACTAAATGGAGTTTAATCCAAGATGGACATTTATCGAACAGATTAATTAGTAGGCTAAGACTTTTGTATGCTTTCTTCTTAGTATCAGCAGGAAAAGTATTTTATGCCTTCTAAATTTATCAGAAAGTCTAAAATGTTTTGTATCAGACATTAAATAATCATTTGAAGAATAGAAACTTCTGTTTTATAAGCAAGCAACTTAAGCTATTTCTGCGTTGTTCACATGGCTTGGAATAAGAAATTTGATTTAAATAATTTTATTTGCAGGTTAAATTATATCAAAATCTACTTACTCATCTATTAAAGGATCATAGTTTTGACACAGTCATTTATCCCTTCCAAATATGGTAATTTGTGACTAATTTTTCTAACAGCTATAGGGAAACTGTAATTATCAAATTCTGTTTGTCCCATATCCTGTCGTTACTCCAATTGGGGGTGGGGGGATTTCAAGTGAAAATGGGGCAATAACTGTGAACAAAACAGCACCATATAATGTGAGAGACACAGTCCATTGCCATCTCACATAAAGAATAATTAACCTTTGAATATTATTTAAGTATACTTGAAATTTATCTGTAATTATTGTAACTTTATATATAAAATGTACAAATTAAGGACTTTTTTATATTAATACCAAATAATCAATCATTTATATATATATTTTTCTTCATAATATAAAGTATTCTAATAATCATATAAATAAAACATTTTTATTTTGCAGCGAAACTCTTTTGGAACAAATTATAAAACAAACTCGACATGTTGTACTAAGATTAAGGTGAGATTTTTATCATTTTTTTTTCTTCATTGTTATTTGTAAATACTTTAATCTAAAGTAAATTAAAAATGTATATATTTGAAGTATCTTGTTCTGTTTTTTATAAATTGATCTGTGTTTAATTTAAAGTACATTTAGAAGAGTAATTTATCCTAACTAAAAATTATTCATCATTATTTGCAAGTCTTTACTAAATAATAAAGTTATATAATATTAACTTAGATTTCAAGTGCAGTAGTTTTTCTTTCTTTCAGTAATTTTCTAATTGACAGATATTTAAAAAGGATTCTTTTTATATAATTTGCTAAATGCATTTTTTGAACATTTTTTATTTGTGAGAAATTACTTTTTATGATAATATTGTTAGTAAGAAAATTACCAAATGAAGCATTACGTTTTTTTATTGTTTCCTTTATTAGTGTTGTAACTTTCAAAATTATTTTTTATGCTGCATGCTTCCATTAAAAAAAAAAAAAATTAAAGGATTTATTTTTTAAATTGAAATTTCATTCAATAATTATCTGAAATTTTGCTATTTCTTTTGATCATGTATCATTCTTAGTTTTGAAAATAAAATTTGAAATATTAAAAAAAAAAAAAAAAAAAAAAAAAAAATATCCTTTAATTTCATATTTAAAGTCAAAATCCATTTATTTAAGGAATGCATTTTTATATCCTATTTAAAGATTCTCAGCATTCATTCTACAAGAAAAGATTTTATAAAAGCTTTTATACTACTTCATTAATAATGTGAATGTGTAATGAAAAATATTTTATACAACATGTCATTGAATATCAATAAATAAAGTGTTAAACATGCTGCAAATTTCACTCCTACAATTTACTAACTGAGGTAAAAAAAAAAAAAAAAAAAAAAAAAATACTAATCTTATTATGAAATAATTTTTTATTCCCATTTCAATTTTTTTAATTAGGACAATGATGATAATTGACACCTTTGCTTGTGAAATAAAAGATCCTTTGATTGTGGCACATTGGTTATGTCTGAGCAGCCCCACACTAAGCAGTGTAAAAATTAACATCATGACTCTTGGTTATGAAACTATGTGCAGGTAATGTTTTTTTCTAGCATTTAGCTTTGTTTTTTGCTTTAAATTAATTTATATATAATTTTAAAATAAAACTAATTTTATCTTATCAAAAAATGTTTAAAAAATTTAATTAAGTTGTATATCAGTATCTGTTGGAGAATTTCTGATTTACTAGAATTATTTTCATGAACTGATTATCACTCCCTTCTTTTTTAATATTCTGGAAATAAATAGCATAGTATTTAAATAAAATCTAAGAATAACCGAAGGAAATAATAAAAGCAAGTTGCTTAGTTTTCAATATAAATATTGCTTCTTAATCCTTGTTTTTCTTTTTATAAATTTAATCTTTATTTCTAAAATTACATTAAAATTTTATTGTACAAAGGTTTTAAAATAAATATCTTAATCTGCAATTTTGATTATAATGTTTTATAAAATATAATTTAAATGTTTCTTGGGAAAAATTGTCCTGCATAATGTTCATTTTTAAAATTTTCATAACTTTTTAAAAATTGTCTCTTTTGGCTATGTATCTTTAGAAAATTGTGTAAAAACAGACATATTTTTTGTACAAAATATTAAAACAATATTTCATTTTTGATGAATAGAACACCATTGGTTATTCATGTGGAGGAAAAGAGCTTGAAGGCAATTTGTAGGGATGGTAGAACCATGTCATTATCTTATGAACCAGAAGAGCTTCGATATCTTCTCATGTGCCAAGTAAATGATTGAAAGATTTTTTTATTGTATTTTAGATTATTATGCACTGTATATGAAATTAGTTTCTTTTAATTATAAAAGCATTGAAAATCTTGAAATAAAAATTCTAAGCTATAAATATTTTAGTGGGCATGGTTTAATTAATTTATTTGTTTATAAAGTCAAAATGATTAAAGTATTAAATACCATTCAAAAATGAGTTTGAATTTTTTTTTTGAGTAAGGATTGTTTTCAGAAGAAAAAGTAACAGCATCACATAAATGTAGTTTTTCAATTGAAACTGTACATTTAAAAAAAAAAAAGAGAGAGAGAGAGAGCATTTTTTTTTTTCAAGATAGCTCATTTGGAATTATAATAGCTGTGGATATTTTGTAATATTAACATTAAAAACAGAGTAATCTAATTTCAGATGACACAGTATTGGATGCATTCTTACCTATTATATAAAAGATTAATTTATGAAGTTGGTCATTCGTTTAATCTATGGTTATGTATTAAAAAATTATAAAATTTCTAAATATATAGCTTGGATGGTTTGACTATCCAAGACTGGAGGATTTGTCATCAGAATGTAATCAGATTTCATTTTGCAAGGTCATGTTGCTTTTGTCATTTGTAGTCCAATTTTGATGAGTAATGTTTTTGAGTTGCCATTATTTATAGACATCCCAAAAGTTAAAGGATAATTGAATTCATGCAATACTATTCCCAACACATTGTGCAGAAATACATAAATCTAGTCAAGCAACATCAGTTTTTTCGTACTTAGAAAAAAATTAATAATAAACAATAAAGCATCTCAAATGTTGATTCCTCTGGGAAAGTATAGTCTTTTGGCTACCTTTAATTATGTACTGTATTTCTTTAGATGCTACCAATAACTATATTCTCACTCAAACACTAGGCTTCTTTTGCCTTTAGTTTTGTTTGCAGCCCAAATAAATGATTCACATTTATTTTTTATGTTGTGTATGCCAGGTGTATGTTCTTATAATGCAGATATGATTTACTTCTGCAGTTAAAATTCAGTTCTACAAATCTATTTCTGTTTAGGAGATGAAATTTATAACTACTATCTTCTTTGCTTGCTTTGGAATTTCCTCATAAAAGATCCCTTCACGAAGAGGGCAATAGAAATATATTGATTGTGACAAAAAAAGCAATTTAATCTATTTAAAATATAAATTAATGCAGTTATTTGTATTTATACAATTTCTGTCCAATGATATGAGAACTGTTTTTGTTTCTTGAATTAGGCCTCTCAGCATCAAGTGAATGCAGCCCAAGCTTTAGCAAAACTAATGGGATGGAAAGTGCTGTCCTCTGGCATTAATTTAGGAGTAGGAAATGTAGAACCTACTGGAAATGCATCTTCAGTTTTGATGACATCTCCTGCTGGTGACAGGTAATATTTATGTATTATTGTTATTCATTGTTGATATTGTCTACAAAAATTTCATTTTCTGTTTGTGATAGCTTTTTAATAAATAAATTGCAAAATTTCTTAGTGTTGGTACATTTAGACTTAAGAATTTTTATTGTCTATACCCTTTTTATAATGTAGAGGACATAATTTGATTATGCATTTATAATAGTAAGTTGTAATTAGAAGGCTTAGGACAGAAAGTACATATTAATATAATATCTCTAATATATAATGAATCACTTTTAAGCCCATTGGCTATAAATTTTGATAAGATAAAAATTCAAAATTACGTTAATTGTTCTTTACTACCTACTTATAATTTTAGGGTGATAGCTCTTCGCTGTAGTCCAAAGAATGGAATCCATGTGAGTGTGTCCTTTTCTCCACAGACTACAGACTTTTATCCTAGTACATTGGTGCGTGATAGAAAGTGGCAAAACTTGGCAGGAAGTTTCAGGGAAGTGACGTTAGAAAAAATGGAAGGAAGGAACTTTTTAAATAAGCTAGAACATCTGATGGCATGCCTCACACCATGTTGATGTTATTTATGAAAATCAAATTTTATTTTGTATTTATGTATATATTGCATTTTATAACTGATATACTATCAATTTCATTGTACATGTTTCTAATATATGGATAATAAAATATTAATTTCAATCGATGTTTTACTTTCTTATATGTCTCCCTAGAAGAATATATAAATTCATACCCTTCATAGTGAAATTGATTAAAGAGTGTTATGATAGATATATTGTAAAATATTAGTACATTTTTCCTACCCTTAGACAAAGTAACTGTTTTGTATTTTAATGTAAATTTTAACTTCCTTTCCTACTTTCACTTTAAGAAGATGTAAGTCAGTATTTTAAGAAATAGTACAACTGAAGAACATTAGTAAACTTTACATTTTAACTGATTTGATCCTGCATTTACTCATTAAAAGTGAAAAATAATCACAACTAACTTGGCATGTTTACAACAATGAAATTTTCTGTTGTATTAGAGCTTTAAAATTTTGTACAGTCATGTGTTCATAACAATATTTTCAGAAGTCAATTATCAATTAATATCAGAAATACCATCTGATAATTTGAAAATTAATTATTTGTTTATTAAAATGCAGAATATTAATATAATATTGATCAGTGATTAGAACAATATAAAAAAATCAAACCATGATGAATTTTAAAATATTAAATTTCTATTAAACTTATGAGAGTTTATTTTTAAGGGGGGGGGAATGCCTTGGAAATTCCATTAGAAATATACAATATAGTGTCAGATAGCTAAATGCTTTATGTTCTTTTAATACGGTTCCCTAGGCCTATCAATTATATTTAGTAAAAAATTATCAATATACAGTAAAAACATCTCATTTATTATTAAAATTGACTGAATTATAACCTAAATTAGGGCCGTTTGAAAAAGTAATAACAGTACATGATTTTAGTTCGACAGTGATCCCTTAAAATCTCTCTCAAGACCCTGAAATGATCTAAAATAGCAATTTTCAGTATTTCCCAAATTTGATCAATTTTGGTCACAGAACAATGGATTTTTTTTTCTTCCTGTTTCAAATGTTAGGAGTATCAAGAATAATTTATTAAGTATGATTGATAAGATTGGAGGACAATATAAAAAGTTAGAATTTTAACTTTTAATAATATACCAGTTATAATATATATTTAAACAGCATAAAATATAATTTAAATTATATTTCGAATTGCTATGTTACAAATTACATGTTTGTCTCTAAGAATTAGAAATTCATTATTGGGTTACGATAACAGTGCACATCCTGCATATGAAAGATCAAAATATAATTTGACAATAAAACAGCAATTTATGCAGAAAAAAAAAATTTATTTCAATTGCAAGCATTTCATTAATGCTAATAAGTATCAATGATTTAAAATTTTCCTAATCTCATAAACTGTACAAAAAGATTTGATTATTATAATCATAGAATAAAATTTGTACATGCCTTTCATAATTGAAAATGTAATGAGACTGACTAGTCTTCTTTGCGATGCTGGCTTCTTCCCAAAATTTTTACTCGTTGACGGTACATATGGGTCATAGCAAAATATAAAACTGTAATAAAAGGTAGAAAAAGTTTTAAAATCATTTCAAACTCTAGCTAAGGAATCAGTAAATATTTAATAAGAAAAGTGAAAAACTTGTAAACACATTATTATTATTCCCTCTTAACAGTTTTAATTATTTTGAATTTGCTTAAATGATGTTTGTTTTTAGTATAAGTTGTTTTATTTTTACTATACACCACTGATATTATTAAGTGGCAGAATCAGGATTGACTTTTTCTATACTATTATAAACACTCATTAATAATATTCTTGGTTGTTATATTAAGGTGTAGAAATTTCAATTACGTATCTTTGTATCCAAACTATGCAAAAGTAAGAGGATATTATGAACATATGTCAAAATATATCAGTTTTAGACTGACATACATGACAGATTGCTTTGATTGTAGTAATATATAATATGACATTTGTTTATATGGGAATTTTGAATTAATATTGTATGCACAGAAAACACGATAAAATTTCATTTAAAGAACCAAATTTATATGCTGTTAAAATGCCTCTTTTAATGGACTTATTAAGCAATTTATAATTAACTGAAATATAAAACTATTTTTCTTAGCTTGCAAAAAAATTGAAATTCAATCAATCCAATTCTTGAAGTATTAATTCTTACACTTGCTGTAAAGTTGATAAGACAAAACTGCGGTTGATCTATATTGATAGTCCCCCCCCATTGTAAATTCCATGAATAATGATATATTCATTCTTCTTCATTTACTCCTGCTGGTAAAATGTATATTAGATAATTCTGCAAAATTCTTTTGTATAAAAAACATATAGCATACTTAATTTTTTCTTAATACATAAAGTTTATATATATATTTCTTAAAATATTAATTTTACTATATACTTACGTGGAAATAAACCAAGTAAAAGATAGAGCCTCAAAATAGATGGGAAATAAAAGGAGATATTCCACTTATTTGGGAGAAACAAACTGTATTTTTGTGTCTCTTCAAAATATGGAATGTTTCGTAGAATGATGATTCCTGAAAAAGTTAAAATGAGTTTAGTTTTTTGAAGTGCAATTTTTTCTTTTCTTTTTTTAAAAATCCAAAGTCAATACTTTACTGTTAAAAAATATAATGCTTTACCTTCACAAAGAAATCCTAAAGGATAAAGTGCTATCCATACTGTGTACCTAAGCCATGTAAGAAATCCAATATCGACATTGTAAACACGCAACATATAGTAAGGATATCTGTGAAAATAAAAACACAATCAGTATAAAGTAATTAAATGCATATCATAATATATTTTTCTAAATATTTAAATAACAGATGAATTAAAGAGCAAAATTTAAACTAAATCAAAAGGAAAACGAAGTCTTCTGAGGAAGGAATGCTGATAACATGAAACATGGTTTTAAATACAGCCATGTTGATGCAGTTTAGAAAATATTTTTATAGGAAGTACCTTTTTTAATTTTTGCTTAAATAAAGTTCGAAATCACTCATATAATTAGCAAGATTCAAGTTCCAATATGCTTCATTTTAAAATAACATAGACATTTGCTTGCAACAATGAAATGACAATAAGAAAACAAAGAATTTCAAAGATATGAAAGATTTTAATTATTACTAAGTTCATGGGAAATAAATGCACTTTCCAAAACTGAATTTACTATCTGTCAAATGAATCACTAAATTTTATTAAAATGCAAGTTTTTATGTAAAAATTCAAGAAATGATATTAAAAGCTAAGTAACTTACCGAATAACCTCACTTATGCAATACACATAAATTAAGTAAAAAACAGCAGGTTTTGATTGTATACGAGGTTCTGCATTGATCATTCCAACCAGCATGAACATGCGTCCAAATACCTAAAATATTTAGTCAATATTTTATAATATAATAGCTTTTGCAGTAATTATATATGCCTTTACTTTTCTGTATGAGTATGATAAATGTGTTGGTTTCATAAACTTTTAAGCTACATTAAGTATGAATATAGTTTAAAACAATTCTCAGCTTAATCAGTGATTTTTTTAAATAATAAACAAACTGCACAGTTTTTTAACAATATTTTTAACAATAATTATTTTTGAAATTCTTCAAAACATAGAAAGATATCCTTTAAATTTAAAACTGTATTTTAATTTCAAGGCAGTAAACTAAATGGAGCATTTCCTCAAAAAATTCTAAAATATTTTGTTATATAGATGTTGCATACAATATGATTGCTTTTTAATAGTTAATAATTTAACTGCTACGTGTAGGTATAATAAATAATAATTAAGTCATAGTTTCAAGAGATGTTATGGGACTTAACAACAATGAATTAAAATTTGCTTTGTAAAATGAATTAATGGTTCACTGAAAATGAAGAAAGAATAACCAAAAATAATATGGAAGCAATAAATGCAGATTCATCCCATTTTTAAAAAAAAATTCTATATTGCATATTCCATGTTACATTATAGTTTAAATATGCCTTTTATATGGGATATATAAATTAAATTAAAAAAATTTGAATTAAATATATTATTATTTTAATGCACTAAATATAGAAAAATTCTTAATATTGAAATATTTTAGTAACATGACTCTTAAAATGAATTATATAATACATATGATAATACAGTTTTCTGCTTGTACATACTGATAATTGAAAAGCAACTAAATTCTCTTACTTTTGAAACATAAGAAATTCTTTTCAAAAGTTTAATAGAAAACTATTTTTTATCACGTAAGGGTTATATAATCCATGATATGACAACAATGTCATTGTAATAAAAGTAAATCCTATAGTTTATCATTGTCACTTTGATCTAAATCTTAGAGAAATTGCACATTTGGCATATCTACAATATGCAGAACAATTATATTGGGTAATGCTCAAGAAGTGACAATTGTGGAGAAAATTTGATAAAAATGATTTACATTCAATAAAAATAAACAATATAGATATAACTAAGAATGCTATTTTCTTGTAAAAGAACGAAATATTCCTTGTTATTCAATGGCTATATATTTATAAGAAGAATGGCAAGAAAGAATTTTTTAAATAGAAAATGAAATTAATAAGAACTCAATTTAATTGCATTGAATAAATTTTCATTCATGATACTTTTTTAAAAATCTTTTTATATTTAAAGAAAGTAGACCCATCAATGAATTTTACTGCCACCTAGATGAAATAAAACATATTTGTGATATGAAAATCACTTTATATATGTCTTCTACAACTTCATACGTGCAGGTATTACATTTATCTGTATGCTTATATTTGTTTTCATGAAATATGGTAAGATATATTTGAGCTTTTATTTTTTTGAAAAATATAAAATAATCTGAATTGTTGTCATTTTACTATACTCATGTTTTAACCTTTGATTAACATTTTTATAGCATTCAGTTTGTTTACATATAACTAAATGCAATTCAAAAATTTTTTCATCTATGTGTATGGAAACTTATATTTATAATGGAAGGTTATCTCATTAACTAAGGAGTAAATAAATTTACAAGGTAATATTTTTTTTTCTACTATAAAAATTACATAATTTGTTAAGTAAATCAGATGTTAAGACTTTTAAAAATTCCAGGAAATATTAACATAGTAGTATAAAAAATACTATATATTAATTTTAACACATTCTAAGCTATTTTCTAATGAACAAAAATTTTTGATATGCCATTTAAATTTTGCTGGATTTTTAAAAATGTATATTAAATGATACGAATAAATTAACACATACTCATATAGAAAAAGATGTTGAATTATTGATTCCTTTGGCATTATAAACTTTTACATGATGGCTTAAAGTGAATGCATGAAACATTGAATTGTCATTATTTTGTTCAATTCCAGTACCACTTGAATTAATTGATCTAGAATCTGATACTAGATCAATTAATTTTTCATAATTCACTGTCCCTTTTACTGAAAACTCAACTTCTACAAATAATAATAAAAAAGAAATTAAAAGGCTTATCAAAAATTTATATAATTAGCTTGCTGTCTTTATGAGTAATTAAATACATAAATAAATAGACAGATCATCCACTGATAGATGGACCAATCCATATACAGATCTACAATACTGATGTTCAAACAGTATGCCAAATTTCTTGTATATCATACTGTGTCTGCATACAAATGGCCACTTTCTACTTCAGGATTTCATTTAAAGTATGCAAGATATCAATAATTTTGGTACAATAATTGCATCTAACTTCTAACTTCTTAACTAACTTTTCAATTGCTGAATTAGCAAACAGATGTAATAACTTTTTTTTTCATACATGAGAACAAGAAGATATGATTTCTGAGAAGAACTTTTTGAAGATTATATTCTTTGATTTTTAATACTTTGTATATGAGAAATTAAAATTGATGGCTTTCATTTTTTTACAGTTTTACTTATTGATTGAATTTTGAAAAGTCTAAAGGAAATAATCTGCAAGTTCCTTAGAGTAAAGAAAATTTTCATAATTAATAAAAAAGAAGAGTGAATTTTTGATAGTTAATTAAATGAAAAATAAGATATTAAGCTTAACTTATACATAAAAAAACAGCATTTCAATGCTATTAAGCGTTATGTCAATTATATTAAGTGCTATGTCAATTATATCAAGACAAATATTGGTTTTATAAATCAATGGATTTTATGATATATTACAGCACAGACAAAGTGATCATTTACCATATTAGCTTACATGTAAAATAGTAGAAACTACGGAATGGGAAAAATTAAGCAACATAAAAAATTTACCTGTAGAAATGGTGCAAATGCACTTCCAGCTGTGTAACCAAGCATTGGATGGATAACTTCTAACATTTGTAAGACCTGGCAAAAAGTGAATGCTGTTTGCACTAGAGGATAAGCTTTTTCCAAGAATTCTGTAGGAAATTAAAAGACAAATTAATGCTTGAAAGATATCAGATGGTATACTGACACAGAAAAAAGACAAAAATCAAATGTAGATGACATAATTAAAGGTGAATTATCAGCATAGGGCAACACTTTCTGGAATTATTGCAAAAATTTTTATTTCTATATATTAATTTTATTCACTTATCCTTACTAAAAATTCACTGGTTTAAGAAAAATATTGGAATATTTTTTTTGTTAACTGCAGATTCTAAGCTAGTAGTTAACAGATTATGCTTTCACATTCATATAGTTAATTATATCCTCTCACATCTATATTATTAACTATATACTTTGACATCCAAATTAGATTCAAAATTTAATTTGGATCCGGGTTGCTACTCAAATCTGGAAAAAGAAATCCACGTGTTTTCCCTGTTGATATGTATTAGGAAATGCATAAATGGTACTTATGTTTTAGTAAAGTGGAATATGGTTTTAAAGAATGAAAAAAGGAAAGAAAAGGAGCAACAATTCAACATTATTCGGAATAGCATATTAAAAGGTTTATATTGACATACAGAAGAAAAAAAATCTATCTTTATTTATTATCTAGAATTAAGCAAGACAAAATTTATATAATAAGGGAGGAGGGATATATTAACTCTCATACACTTTAACAATAAGTCACATAAAATTAAGGACTCGTGTGAAATAAAATACAAAGTATATTAGTTTATGTATTTGGACATCAATTTCTGCAGATTTTTCAGCCATCTGTTTCATGGAGCCTATCCTTAACAAATAAGGTATGACATTTCTGCACAGACTAACAACATTTTTTAGCTATTTCACTTTCAGTAAACATATGTGAAAATATTTCCAACATATCATTGAATGCAATAAAACACAAATGTGTTGCAATAAGTTTTAATTCTCATAAAAGTTCAGCTTTACATTATTGTTCTTGAACTAAGGATTTGAAATCGATTTATTTTCAGACACAAAATTTGTTGCTTTCAGATTTGATGTGTCATTTTTTCATGGAAAAAGAATAATTGTCTGGCAAATCGAAACTGGATTGATCTATAGAGAAAAAAAAAAGGGAGAGAGAAGAGGGGCGAGTTTTCACATTACAAAATCGAGACTGATATTGTTTCATTTTTAGAAGCTTTGACTATGATCTCTTATTCTTGCAATCTTTAGAGATCAGCATTTTTTAGATGGGGAAAAAATAACTAAGGAACTTAAAGGAACTTCCGTTTTTATGAATTACCCTGCATTTACCCCGCTTTTTTCAGACATTTTTAAATTTTCTGTATTTACCTGTTTTTTTCTGTCCATCCAGTGATGTGGCAACTCTGATTGGACATGAAAGAATTTTTTTTTTTTTTTTAAATCTTGATTGTTAAAAATCTCATTTTGATTTTTATTCTTATTATACTACAGACTTGCATGCAAACTGATATTTTTATTCCTTAGTAAGACTATCTCATGTAACTCATTCCTCAACATAAGAGGAAATTTAAGAAAAATATTAATAAAATATCATTAATTTTATATCATTCCTTTTCTTTTACAGTCTTAGAATAAATTTAATTGTTTTTATAATCGTTTTATATCAATATACATTCTAGGAAAATACTTATTGCAAAGGGATTGGAACAACTATACTTACCTAAAAAAAGGTAATTGGATTTCTAAAGCCCCAAAAATTCTGTAGAATGTTATTGCTATTTTTTTAAAGAGAAGTAAAGCAGTAGGATAAAAAATACTATCAACTATAATAACAGGATATGTGATACGCATTATATACCTGAAAACTGCATTATATACCTGGAAACTCGTGAGGGTACAAATTTATATTTCCTCCCCAAATAATGGAAAAAAAACAGTAGCAGAATAAAAATAGGAATCATGCAGAAAACCTTGCATTTGGAGAAAGACTTTCCATCTCTTATATATCTAATTAATAAATACACAAAAACTATTCATCTTATTCCCAAACTCTAAAGAAACATGGGAAATATCAATACAGTAGTATGAATTTAACACCTTGCTATCCAAAGAAATGCTAATAAGATTTTTACTATGAATAAAATGCATTACAGATTTATGATTGTTTATAATTTAACTATGCCCTTCTAATAAGTAATTTTTTAACAGATTAAAGGATATGCAACCAGATTGTTTCTTATAGGAAGAAATGTTTTACAAGTAATGTAATGGTAGGAAATAGAGATTCATAGTCATCTAAAGAATCTGGAATTTTGTCATATTCCTGAAGATTATAATATTACTGGTCAAAAAATGCACAGTCATTATAAGATTTATCAATAGGAGGGATGGTGAAATTGTTTATTGGTTCTTGTATATCACTTTTTATATTAGAAAAAAATATCGGTCTCATTTTAAACAGCAATTCATTTTATATTGGAGTAATAAATGATAAATCTTTTCAAAAAGTGATATAGATTCTTTTTCCCTTCAATGAAGAAATTAAGAGGAATGGCATAAAAACTGAATTAATGAAATAAAAATTACCAACATTTTTTAATTATATAATAAAACTGGCATTAAAATGAAAAAAAAAAATGTATCTAAACTTTAGTGCAAACACAGTTAAAATTCGGTTCTATATAGCGCTTTTTAATTTCAAATTTTCTATAATATTAAATTTATTAGTAACTATATGAACAGAAGCTTTATTAATGAAAGAAATTTTTTTCATTGTAACATAAGCACATATCTGAGTTTAACTATGTTATACAAAGCTCCATTTTATATAAAGCTTCCTTATATATACATATTAAATCTAGAAGGATCTAATAAACTATGCATTTTATAGTACTTAAGTGCAGGAAATTTCATATTTGATGTAAATGAAAGAGCTTTGATTTTACAGTTAAACAAATTTAATGGGTAATTTTTTTTGTCTGTATAATGTAAGCTTTTGAAATATACCTGTTGAAATACCACTACTGAATTGATAAGTTGTCACTGGACATAACCATTTTAATGAAATAAAATTTCATAAATTTCTTCTTATTTTAATGAAATAGGTGCATTTTCCAATATATTATTATAAGTAAAACACATTGTTTATGAAAAAAATGTAAATTAGCTATTCTTATTCTAAATGACAATGAAACACATTTCTGTAAGCACAGTGATTATAATTGAAAACTAACATTAAATATATCTTAAAGACTTTGTGTATGTGTGTGTGTCTGCAGTAATGAAACAGTATACTAAGAAATGAAATATTTTACTTACTTATTAAAAATTGCTTTTGCAATATTTTTCTTTTCAGCAACAATATATTAAAGAGCAGATAATGTCATACATGAATAAAATCATTCTACTCAATTGCTTCTTTCAATTCATTTCAATTCCTTCATTTTTTTTCTCAATTCTACATTTCAATTGTTAAAAATTATTATATTTATGGATAAGTAAAAAAAAAAAAAATGTTTTAGAATCACAATTAAATTATTCTAAATAAAAGTTATATATTTTTATAACGAATAATATATACATACAATAAATCCTTTTTTATTATGATCTTTCAAATAATAATTACTAAAACTTTCAATTTCTTTGTTTCATCATCTTTAATAATCAGCTTTACAAGCTTAGAAATTACTGAATCAGCAATTTCTGATCAACTGCATTCCAAATTAAAAGATATTCTTATTTTGAAGCTGTAAAAAGTTCAGTTAATAATTTGGTACATTCTTTTAATAAGTTGATTTTTGCTGGATCTGCAGCATTTTATGCATAAAGTTCTTAGTATGGTCATAGACTAGAACCACCTAAGTTAGCTTCTAACAATACAAAACTAATATTTCCTCAATTAAAAAAACTATTTCCAGATTATAATTAAAAAAAAAACTTTTTACATCTTCAGACCAATAATTAATTTGTTTTAAATTTCTCTATATTAACTAATATTACACAAATATATTACTTTTACTATGCAAATATGTTCATTTTATTTTACTCTGCATTTTAACATTTGATAAAATTCATATTATGAAAATGATGGACTCAAAAATATTAACTTAATGCATTTAATATTGATTTAATAAGATATACAGCTTACACATTGAAAGAAATATAAAATAACAACAAAATGTAAACTTTGAGAATTTGACAACATTTTAAATATAATTGAATATTATTCATTTTCAATAAAATACTGATAAAATCTTATTGATATGATTATACATATAATTTTCCTTACCAGAATATGACTATTATATAACTTTCTTTTGTAAAA